>NW_027364236.1:0-277603 GCF_046119375.1 Phyllobates terribilis | reverse complement strand
ATTGTAAATGCACAAACAGTAATTTCTCCGCATTGCAAGGTGCAATTCTGAAATTTTTTGCTTTTTCCTGCTCCTTTTAGCATGATAAAGAAGATTCAAAGAGAGTGACATGCCAGCTCCTTTCATTCAGTCAGTAGCTTCAAACATTTCTGGTATATGAATAACATGATGTTTTTCAATGGCAAAAATCAATGAATATTGTAAATGCACAAACAGTAATTTCTCCGCATTGCAAGGTGCAATTCTGAAATTTTTTGCTTTTTCCTGCTCCTCTTAGCATGATAAAGAAGATTCAAAGAGAGTGAGATGCCAGCTCCTTTCATTCAGTCAGTAGCTTCAAACATTTCTGGACGTTTTTCAATGGCAAAAATCAATGAATATTGTAAATGCACAAACAGTAATTTCTCCGCATTGCAAGGTGCAATTCTGAAATTTTTTGCTTTTTCCTGCTCCTCAGCATGATAAAGAAGATTCAAAGAGACTGAGATGCCAGCTCCTTTCATTCAGTCAGTAGCTTCAATCATTTCTGGTATATGAATAACATGATGTTTAACAATGGCAAAAATCAATGAATATTGTAAATGCACAAACAGTAATTTCTCCGCATTGCAAGGTGCAATTCTGAAATTTTTTGCTTTTTCCTGCTCCTCTTAGCATGATAAAGAAGATTCAAAGAGAGTGAGATGCCAGCTCCTTTCATTCAGTCAGTAGCTTCAATCATTTCTGGATGTTTTTCAATGGCAAAAATCAATGAATATTGTAAATGCACAAACAGTAATTTCTCCGCATTGCAAGGTGCAATTCTGAAATTTTTTGCTTTTTCCTGCTCCTCTTAGCATGATAAAGAAGATTCAAAGAGAGTGAGATGCCAGCTCCTTTCATTCAGTCAGTAGCTTCAATCATTTCTGGACGTTTTTCAACGGCAAAAATCAATGAATATTGTAAATGCACAAACAGTAATTTCTCCGCATTGCAAGGTGCAATTCTGAAATTTTTTGCTTTTTCCTGCTCCTCTTAGCATGATAAAGAAGATTCAAAGAGAGTGAGATGCCAGCTCCTTTCATTCAGTCAGTAGCTTCAATCATTTCTGGACGTTTTTCAATGGCAAAAATCAATGAATATTGTAAATGCACAAACAGTAATTTCTCCGCATTGCAAGGTGCAATTCTGAAATTTTTTGCTTTTTCCTGCTCCTCTTAGCATGATAAAGAAGATTCAAACAGAGTGAGATGCCAGCTCCTTTCATTCAGTCAGTAGCTTCAATCATTTCTGGACATTTTTCAATGGCAAAAATCAATGAATATTGTAAATGCACAAACAGTAATTTCTCCGTATTGCAAGGTGCAATTCTGAAATTTTTTGCTTTTTCCTGCTCCTCTTAGCATGATAAAGAAGATTCAAAGAGAGTGAGATGCCAGCTCCTTTCATTCAGTCAGTAGCTTCAATCATTTCTGGATGTTTTTCAATGGCAAAAATCAATGAATATTGTAAATGCACAAACAGTAATTTCTCCGCATTGCAAGGTGCAATTCTGAAATTTTTTGCTTTTTCCTGCTCCTCTTAGCATGATAAAGAAGATTCAAAGAGAGTGAGATGCCAGCTCCTTTCATTCAGTCAGTAGCTTCAATCATTTCTGGACGTTTTTCAACGGCAAAAATCAATGAATATTGTAAATGCACAAACAGTAATTTCTCCGCATTGCAAGGTGCAATTCTGAAATTTTTTGCTTTTTCCTGCTCCTCTTAGCATGATAAAGAAGATTCAAAGAGAGTGAGATGCCAGCTCCTTTCATTCAGTCAGTAGCTTCAATCATTTCTGGACGTTTTTCAATGGCAAAAATCAATGAATATTGTAAATGCACAAACAGTAATTTCTCCGCATTGCAAGGTGCAATTCTGAAATTTTTTGCTTTTTCCTGCTCCTCTTAGCATGATAAAGAAGATTCAAACAGAGTGAGATGCCAGCTCCTTTCATTCAGTCAGTAGCTTCAATCATTTCTGGACGTTTTTCAATGGCAAAAATCAATGAATATTGTAAATGCACAAACAGTAATTTCTCCGTATTGCAAGGTGCAATTCTGAAATTTTTTGCTTTTTCCTGCTCCTCTTAGCATGATAAAGAAGATTCAAAGAGAGTGAGATGCCAGCTCCTTTCATTCAGTCAGTAGCTTCAATCATTTCTGGACGTTTTTCAATGGCAAAAATCAATGAATATTGTAAATGCACAAGCAGTAATTTCTCCGCATTGCAAGGTGCAATTCTGAAATTTTTTGCTTTTTCCTGCTCCTCTTAGCATGATAAAGAAGATTCAAAGAGACTGAGATGCCAGCTCCTTTCATTCAGTCAGTAGCTTCAATCATTTCTGGACGTTTTTCAATGGCAAAAATCAATGAATATTGTAAATGCACAAACAGTAATTTCTCCGCATTGCAAGGTGCAATTCTGAAATTTTTTACTTTTTCCTGCTCCTCTTAGCATGATAAAGAAGATTCAAAGAGAGTGAGATGCCAGCTCCTTTCATTCAGTCAGTAGCTTCAATCATTTCTGGTATATGAATAACATGATGTTTTTCAAGGGCAAAAATCAATGAATATTGTAAATGCACAAACAGTAATTTCTCCGCATTGCAAGGTGCAATTCTGAAATTTTTTGCTTTTTCCTGCTCCTCTTAGCATGATAAAGAAGATTCAAAGAGAGTGAGATGCCAGCTCCTTTCATTCAGTCAGTAGCTTCAATCATTTCTGGACGTTTTTCAATGGCAAAAATCAATGAATATTGTAAATGCACAAACAGTAATTTCTCCGCATTGCAAGGTGCAATTCTGAAATTTTTTGCTTTTTCCTGCTCCTCTTAGCATGATAAAGAAGATTCAAAGAGAGTGAGATGCCAGCTCCTTTCATTCAGTCAGTAGCTTCAATCATTTCTGGTATATGAATAACATGATGTTTTTCAATGGCAAAAATCAATGAATATTGTAAATGCACAAACAGTAATTTCTCCGCATTGCAAGGTGCAATTCTGAAATTTTTTGCTTTTTCCTGCTCCTCTTAGCATGATAAAGAAGATTCAAAGAGAGTGAGATGCCAGCTCCTTTCATTCAGTCAGTAGCTTCAAACATTTCTGGACGTTTTTCAATGGCAAAAATCAATGAATATTGTAAATGCACAAACAGTAATTTCTCCGCATTGCAAGGTGCAATTCTGAAATTTTTTGCTTTTTCCTGCTCCTCTTAGCATGATAAAGAAGATTCAAAGAGAGTGAGATGCCAGCTCCTTTCATTCAGTCAGTAGCTTCAATCATTTCTGGTATATGAATAACATGATGTTTAACAATGGCAAAAATCAATGAATATTGTAAATGCACAAACAGTAATTTCTCCGCATTGCAAGGTGCAATTCTGAAATTTTTTGCTTTTTCCTGCTCCTCTTAGCATGATAAAGAAGATTCAAAGAGAGTGAGATGCCAGCTCCTTTCATTCAGTCAGTAGCTTCAATCATTTCTGGATGTTTTTCAATGGCAAAAATCAATGAATATTGTAAATGCACAAACAGTAATTTCTCCGCATTGCAAGGTGCAATTCTGAAATTTTTTGCTTTTTCCTGCTCCTCTTAGCATGATAAAGAAGATTCAAAGAGAGTGAGATGCCAGCTCCTTTCATTCAGTCAGTAGCTTCAATCATTTCTGGACGTTTTTCAACGGCAAAAATCAATGAATATTGTAAATGCACAAACAGTAATTTCTCCGCATTGCAAGGTGCAATTCTGAAATTTTTTGCTTTTTCCTGCTCCTCTTAGCATGATAAAGAAGATTCAAAGAGAGTGAGATGCCAGCTCCTTTCATTCAGTCAGTAGCTTCAATCATTTCTGGACGTTTTTCAATGGCAAAAATCAATGAATATTGTAAATGCACAAACAGTAATTTCTCCGCATTGCAAGGTGCAATTCTGAAATTTTTTGCTTTTTCCTGCTCCTCTTAGCATGATAAAGAAGATTCAAAGAGAGTGAGATGCCAGCTCCTTTCATTCAGTCAGTAGCTTCAATCATTTCTGGACGTTTTTCAATGGCAAAAATCAATGAATATTGTAAATGCACAAACAGTAATTTCTCCGCATTGCAAGGTGCAATTCTGAAATTTTTTGCTTTTTCCTGCTCCTCTTAGCATGATAAAGAAGATTCAAAGAGAGTGAGATGCCAGCTCCTTTCATTCAGTCAGTAGCTTCAATCATTTCTGGACGTTTTTCAATGGCAAAAATCAATGAATATTGTAAATGCACAAGCAGTAATTTCTCCGCATTGCAAGGTGCAATTCTGAAATTTTTTGCTTTTTCCTGCTCCTCTTAGCATGATAAAGAAGATTCAAAGAGACTGAGATGCCAGCTCCTTTCATTCAGTCAGTAGCTTCAATCATTTCTGGACGTTTTTCAATGGCAAAAATCAATGAATATTGTAAATGCACAAACAGTAATTTCTCCGCATTGCAAGGTGCAATTCTGAAATTTTTTACTTTTTCCTGCTCCTCTTAGCATGAAAAAGAAGATTCAAAGAGAGTGAGATGCCAGCTCCTTTCATTCAGTCAGTAGCTTCAATCATTTCTGGTATATGAATAACATGATGTTTTTCAATGGCAAAAATCAATGAATAATTGTAAATGCACAAACAGTAATTTCTCCGCATTGCAAGGTGCAATTCTGAATTTTTTTGCTTTTTCCTGCTCCTCTTAGCATGATAAAGAAGATTCAAAGAGAGTGAGATGCCAGCTCCTTTCATTCAGTCAGTAGCTTCAATCATTTCTGGACGTTTTTCAATGGCAAAAATCAATGAATATTGTAAATGCACAAACAGTAATTTCTCCGCATTGCAAGGTGCAATTCTGAAATTTTTTGCTTTTTCCTGCTCCTCTTAGCATGATAAAGAAGATTCAAAGAGAGTGAGATGCCAGCTCCTTTCATTCAGTCAGTAGCTTCAATCATTTCTGGTATATGAATAACATGATGTTTTTCAATGGCAAAAATCAATGAATATTGTAAATGCACAAACAGTAATTTCTCCGCATTGCAAGGTGCAATTCTGAAATTTTTTGCTTTTTCCTGCTCCTCTAAGCATGATAAAGAAGATTCAAAGAGAGTGAGATGCCAGCTCCTTTCATTCAGTCAGTAGCTTCAATCATTTCTGGTATATGAATAACATGATGTTTTTCAATGGCAAAAATCAATGAATATTGTAAATGCACAAACAGTAATTTCTCCGCATTGCAAGGTGCAATTCTGAAATTTTTTGCCTTTTCCTGCTCCTCTTAGCATGATAAAGAAGATTCAAAGAGAGTGAGATGCCAGCTCCTTTCATTCAGTCAGTAGCTTCAATCATTTCTGGACGTTTTTCAATGGCAAAAATCAATGAATATTGTAAATGCACAAACAGTAATTTCTCCGCATTGCAAGGTGCAATTCTGAAATTTTTTGCTTTTTCCTGCTCCTCTTAGCATGATAAAGAAGATTCAAAGAGAGTGAGATGCCAGCTCCTTTCATTCAGTCAGTAGCTTCAAACATTTCTGGTATATGAATAACATGATGTTTTTCAATGGCAAAAATCAATGAATATTGTAAATGCACAAACAGTAATTTCTCCGCATTGCAAGGTGCAATTCTGAAATTTTTTGCTTTTTCCTGCTCCTCTTAGCATGATAAAGAAGATTCAAAGAGAGTGAGATGCCAGCTCCTTTCATTCAGTCAGTAGCTTCAATCATTTCTGGACGTTTTTCAATGGCAAAAATCAATGAATATTGTAAATGCACAAACAGTAATTTCTCCGCATTGCAAGGTGCAATTCTGAAATTTTTTGCTTTTTCCTGCTCCTCTTAGCATGATAAAGAAGATTCAAAGAGAGTGAGATGCCAGCTCCTTTCATTCAGTCAGTAGCTTCAATCATTTCTGGTATATGAATAACATGATGTTTTTCAATGGCAAAAATAAATGAATATTGTAAATGCACAAACAGTAATTTCTCCGCATTGCAAGGTGCAATTCTGAAATTTTTTGCTTTTTCCTGCTCCTCTTAGCATGATAAAGAAGATTCAAAGAGAGTGAGATGCCAGCTCCTTTCATTCAGTCAGTAGCTCCAATCATTTCTGGTATATGAATAACATGATGTTTTTCAATGGCAAAAATCAATGAATATTGTAAATGCACAAACAGTAATTTCTCCGCATTGCAAGGTGCAATTCTGAAATTTTTTGCCTTTTCCTGCTCCTCTTAGCATGATAAAGAAGATTCAAAGAGAGTGAGATGCCAGCTCCTTTCATTCAGTCAGTAGCTTCAATCATTTCTGGACGTTTTTCAATGGCAAAAATCAATGAATATTGTAAATGCACAAACAGTAATTTCTCCGCATTGCAAGGTGCAATTCTGAAATTTTTTGCTTTTTCCTGCTCCTCTTAGCATGATAAAGAAGATTCAAAGAGAGTGAGATGCCAGCTCCTTTCATTCAGTCAGTAGCTTCAATCATTTCTGGTATATGAATAACATGATGTTTTTCAATGGCAAAAATAAATGAATATTGTAAATGCACAAACAGTAATTTCTCCGCATTGCAAGGTGCAATTCTGAAATTTTTTGCTTTTTCCTGCTCCTCTTAGCATGATAAAGAAGATTCAAAGAGAGTGAGATGCCAGCTCCTTTCATTCAGTCAGTAGCTTCAATCATTTCTGGTATATGAATAACATGATGTTTTTCAATGGCAAAAATCAATGAATATTGTAAATGCACAAACAGTAATTTCTCCGCATTGCAAGGTGCAATTCTGAAATTTTTTGCCTTTTCCTGCTCCTCTTAGCATGATAAAGAAGATTCAAAGAGAGTGAGATGCCAGCTCCTTTCATTCAGTCAGTAGCTTCAATCATTTCTGGATGTTTTTCAATGGCAAAAATCAATGAATATTGTAAATGCACAAACAGTAATTTCTCCGCATTGCAAGGTGCAATTCTGAAATTTTTTGCTTTTTCCTGCTCCTCTTAGCATGATAAAGAAGATTCAAAGAGAGTGAGATGCCAGCTCCTTTCATTCAGTCAGTAGCTTCAATCATTTCTGGACGTTTTTCAATGGCAAAAATCAATGAATATTGTAAATGCACAAACAGTAATTTCTCCGCATTGCAAGGTGCAATTCTGAAATTTTTTGCTTTTTTCTGCTCCTCTTAGCATGATAAAGAAGATTCAAAGAGAGTGAGATGCCAGCTCCTTTCATTCAGTCAGTAGCTTCAATCATTTCTGGTATATGAATAACATGATGTTTTTCAATGGCAAAAATCAATGAATATTGGAAATGCACAAACAGTAATTTCTCCGCATTGCAAGGTGCAATTCTGAAATTTTTTGCTTTTTCCTGCTCCTCTTAGCATGATAAAGAAGATTCAAAGAGAGTGAGATGCCAGCTCCTTTCATTCAGTCAGTAGCTTCAATCATTTCTGGACGTTTTTCAATGGCAAAAATCAATGAATATTGTAAATGCACAAACAGTAATTTCTCCGCATTGCAAGGTGCAATTCTGAAATTTTTTGCTTTTTCCTGCTCCTCTTAGCATGATAAAGAAGATTCAAAGAGAGTGAGATGCCAGCTCCTTTCATTCAGTCAGTAGCTTCAATCATTTCTGGTATATGAATAACATGATGTTTTTCAATGGCAAAAATCAATGAATATTGTAAATGCACAAACAGTAATTTCTCCGCATTGCAAGGTGCAATTCTGAAATTTTTTGCTTTTTCCTGCTCCTCTTAGCATGATAAAGAAGATTCAAAGAGAGTGAGATGCCAGCTCCTTTCATTCAGTCAGTAGCTTCAAACATTTCTGGTATATGAATAACATGATGTTTTTCAATGGCAAAAATCAATGAATATTGTAAATGCACAAACAGTAATTTCTCCGCATTGCAAGGTGCAATTCTGAAATTTTTTGCTTTTTCCTGCTCCTCTTAGCATGATAAAGAAGATTCAAAGAGAGTGAGATGCCAGCTCCTTTCATTCAGTCAGTAGCTTCAATCATTTCTGGACGTTTTTCAATGGCAAAAATCAATGAATATTGTAAATGCACAAACAGTAATTTCTCCGCATTGCAAGGTGCAATTCTGAAATTTTTTGCTTTTTCCTGCTCCTCTTAGCATGATAAAGAAGATTCAAAGAGAGTGAGATGCCAGCTCCTTTCATTCAGTCAGTAGCTTCAATCATTTCTGGTATATGAATAACATGATGTTTTTCAATGGCAAAAATAAATGAATATTGTAAATGCACAAACAGTAATTTCTCCGCATTGCAAGGTGCAATTCTGAAATTTTTTGCTTTTTCCTGCTCCTCTTAGCATGATAAAGAAGATTCAAAGAGAGTGAGATGCCAGCTCCTTTCATTCAGTCAGTAGCTCCAATCATTTCTGGTATATGAATAACATGATGTTTTTCAATGGCAAAAATCAATGAATATTGTAAATGCACAAACAGTAATTTCTCCGCATTGCAAGGTGCAATTCTGAAATTTTTTGCCTTTTCCTGCTCCTCTTAGCATGATAAAGAAGATTCAAAGAGAGTGAGATGCCAGCTCCTTTCATTCAGTCAGTAGCTTCAATCATTTCTGGACGTTTTTCAATGGCAAAAATCAATGAATATTGTAAATGCACAAACAGTAATTTCTCCGCATTGCAAGGTGCAATTCTGAAATTTTTTGCTTTTTCCTGCTCCTCTTAGCATGATAAAGAAGATTCAAAGAGAGTGAGATGCCAGCTCCTTTCATTCAGTCAGTAGCTTCAATCATTTCTGGTATATGAATAACATGATGTTTTTCAATGGCAAAAATAAATGAATATTGTAAATGCACAAACAGTAATTTCTCCGCATTGCAAGGTGCAATTCTGAAATTTTTTGCTTTTTCCTGCTCCTCTTAGCATGATAAAGAAGATTCAAAGAGAGTGAGATGCCAGCTCCTTTCATTCAGTCAGTAGCTTCAATCATTTCTGGTATATGAATAACATGATGTTTTTCAATGGCAAAAATCAATGAATATTGTAAATGCACAAACAGTAATTTCTCCGCATTGCAAGGTGCAATTCTGAAATTTTTTGCCTTTTCCTGCTCCTCTTAGCATGATAAAGAAGATTCAAAGAGAGTGAGATGCCAGCTCCTTTCATTCAGTCAGTAGCTTCAATCATTTCTGGATGTTTTTCAATGGCAAAAATCAATGAATATTGTAAATGCACAAACAGTAATTTCTCCGCATTGCAAGGTGCAATTCTGAAATTTTTTGCTTTTTCCTGCTCCTCTTAGCATGATAAAGAAGATTCAAAGAGAGTGAGATGCCAGCTCCTTTCATTCAGTCAGTAGCTTCAATCATTTCTGGACGTTTTTCAATGGCAAAAATCAATGAATATTGTAAATGCACAAACAGTAATTTCTCCGCATTGCAAGGTGCAATTCTGAAATTTTTTGCTTTTTTCTGCTCCTCTTAGCATGATAAAGAAGATTCAAAGAGAGTGAGATGCCAGCTCCTTTCATTCAGTCAGTAGCTTCAATCATTTCTGGTATATGAATAACATGATGTTTTTCAATGGCAAAAATCAATGAATATTGGAAATGCACAAACAGTAATTTCTCCGCATTGCAAGGTGCAATTCTGAAATTTTTTGCTTTTTCCTGCTCCTCTTAGCATGATAAAGAAGATTCAAAGAGAGTGAGATGCCAGCTCCTTTCATTCAGTCAGTAGCTTCAATCATTTCTGGACGTTTTTCAATGGCAAAAATCAATGAATATTGTAAATGCACAAACAGTAATTTCTCCGCATTGCAAGGTGCAATTCTGAAATTTTTTGCTTTTTCCTGCTCCTCTTAGCATGATAAAGAAGATTCAAAGAGAGTGAGATGCCAGCTCCTTTCATTCAGTCAGTAGCTTCAATCATTTCTGGTATATGAATAACATGATGTTTTTCAATGGCAAAAATCAATGAATATTGTAAATGCACAAACAGTAATTTCTCCGCATTGCAAGGTGCAATTCTGAAATTTTTTGCTTTTTCCTGCTCCTCTTAGCATGATAAAGAAGATTCAAAGAGAGTGAGATGCCAGCTCCTTTCATTCAGTCAGTAGCTTCAAACATTTCTGGTATATGAATAACATGATGTTTTTCAATGGCAAAAATCAATGAATATTGTAAATGCACAAACAGTAATTTCTCCGCATTGCAAGGTGCAATTCTGAAATTTTTTGCTTTTTCCTGCTCCTCTTAGCATGATAAAGAAGATTCAAAGAGAGTGAGATGCCAGCTCCTTTCATTCAGTCAGTAGCTTCAATCATTTCTGGACGTTTTTCAATGGCAAAAATCAATGAATATTGTAAATGCACAAACAGTAATTTCTCCGCATTGCAAGGTGCAATTCTGAAATTTTTTGCTTTTTCCTGCTCCTCTTAGCATGATAAAGAAGATTCAAAGAGAGTGAGATGCCAGCTCCTTTCATTCAGTCAGTAGCTTCAATCATTTCTGGTATATGAATAACATGATGTTTTTCAATGGCAAAAATAAATGAATATTGTAAATGCACAAACAGTAATTTCTCCGCATTGCAAGGTGCAATTCTGAAATTTTTTGCTTTTTCCTGCTCCTCTTAGCATGATAAAGAAGATTCAAAGAGAGTGAGATGCCAGCTCCTTTCATTCAGTCAGTAGCTCCAATCATTTCTGGTATATGAATAACATGATGTTTTTCAATGGCAAAAATCAATGAATATTGTAAATGCACAAACAGTAATTTCTCCGCATTGCAAGGTGCAATTCTGAAATTTTTTGCCTTTTCCTGCTCCTCTTAGCATGATAAAGAAGATTCAAAGAGAGTGAGATGCCAGCTCCTTTCATTCAGTCAGTAGCTTCAATCATTTCTGGACGTTTTTCAATGGCAAAAATCAATGAATATTGTAAATGCACAAACAGTAATTTCTCCGCATTGCAAGGTGCAATTCTGAAATTTTTTGCTTTTTCCTGCTCCTCTTAGCATGATAAAGAAGATTCAAAGAGAGTGAGATGCCAGCTCCTTTAATTCAGTCAGTAGCTTCAATCATTTCTGGTATATGAATAACATGATGTTTTTCAATGGCAAAAATAAATGAATATTGTAAATGCACAAACAGTAATTTCTCCGCATTGCAAGGTGCAATTCTGAAATTTTTTGCTTTTTCCTGCTCCTCTTAGCATGATAAAGAAGATTCAAAGAGAGTGAGATGCCAGCTCCTTTCATTCAGTCAGTAGCTTCAATCATTTCTGGTATATGAATAACATGATGTTTTTCAATGGCAAAAATCAATGAATATTGTAAATGCACAAACAGTAATTTCTCCGCATTGCAAGGTGCAATTCTGAAATTTTTTGCCTTTTCCTGCTCCTCTTAGCATGATAAAGAAGATTCAAAGAGAGTGAGATGCCAGCTCCTTTCATTCAGTCAGTAGCTTCAATCATTTCTGGATGTTTTTCAATGGCAAAAATCAATGAATATTGTAAATGCACAAACAGTAATTTCTCCGCATTGCAAGGTGCAATTCTGAAATTTTTTGCTTTTTCCTGCTCCTCTTAGCATGATAAAGAAGATTCAAAGAGAGTGAGATGCCAGCTCCTTTCATTCAGTCAGTAGCTTCAATCATTTCTGGACGTTTTTCAATGGCAAAAATCAATGAATATTGTAAATGCACAAACAGTAATTTCTCCGCATTGCAAGGTGCAATTCTGAAATTTTTTGCTTTTTTCTGCTCCTCTTAGCATGATAAAGAAGATTCAAAGAGAGTGAGATGCCAGCTCCTTTCATTCAGTCAGTAGCTTCAATCATTTCTGGTATATGAATAACATGATGTTTTTCAATGGCAAAAATCAATGAATATTGGAAATGCACAAACAGTAATTTCTCCGCATTGCAAGGTGCAATTCTGAAATTTTTTGCTTTTTCCTGCTCCTCTTAGCATGATAAAGAAGATTCAAAGAGAGTGAGATGCCAGCTCCTTTCATTCAGTCAGTAGCTTCAATCATTTCTGGACGTTTTTCAATGGCAAAAATCAATGAATATTGTAAATGCACAAACAGTAATTTCTCCGCATTGCAAGGTGCAATTCTGAAATTTTTTGCTTTTTCCTGCTCCTCTTAGCATGATAAAGAAGATTCAAAGAGAGTGAGATGCCAGCTCCTTTCATTCAGTCAGTAGCTTCAATCATTTCTGGTATATGAATAACATGATGTTTTTCAATGGCAAAAATCAATGAATATTGTAAATGCACAAACAGTAATTTCTCCGCATTGCAAGGTGCAATTCTGAAATTTTTTGCTTTTTCCTGCTCCTCTTAGCATGATAAAGAAGATTCAAAGAGAGTGAGATGCCAGCTCCTTTCATTCAGTCAGTAGCTTCAAACATTTCTGGTATATGAATAACATGATGTTTTTCAATGGCAAAAATCAATGAATATTGTAAATGCACAAACAGTAATTTCTCCGCATTGCAAGGTGCAATTCTGAAATTTTTTGCTTTTTCCTGCTCCTCTTAGCATGATAAAGAAGATTCAAAGAGAGTGAGATGCCAGCTCCTTTCATTCAGTCAGTAGCTTCAATCATTTCTGGACGTTTTTCAATGGCAAAAATCAATGAATATTGTAAATGCACAAACAGTAATTTCTCCGCATTGCAAGGTGCAATTCTGAAATTTTTTGCTTTTTCCTGCTCCTCTTAGCATGATAAAGAAGATTCAAAGAGAGTGAGATGCCAGCTCCTTTCATTCAGTCAGTAGCTTCAATCATTTCTGGTATATGAATAACATGATGTTTTTCAATGGCAAAAATAAATGAATATTGTAAATGCACAAACAGTAATTTCTCCGCATTGCAAGGTGCAATTCTGAAATTTTTTGCTTTTTCCTGCTCCTCTTAGCATGATAAAGAAGATTCAAAGAGAGTGAGATGCCAGCTCCTTTCATTCAGTCAGTAGCTCCAATCATTTCTGGTATATGAATAACATGATGTTTTTCAATGGCAAAAATCAATGAATATTGTAAATGCACAAACAGTAATTTCTCCGCATTGCAAGGTGCAATTCTGAAATTTTTTGCCTTTTCCTGCTCCTCTTAGCATGATAAAGAAGATTCAAAGAGAGTGAGATGCCAGCTCCTTTCATTCAGTCAGTAGCTTCAATCATTTCTGGACGTTTTTCAATGGCAAAAATCAATGAATATTGTAAATGCACAAACAGTAATTTCTCCGCATTGCAAGGTGCAATTCTGAAATTTTTTGCTTTTTCCTGCTCCTCTTAGCATGATAAAGAAGATTCAAAGAGAGTGAGATGCCAGCTCCTTTCATTCAGTCAGTAGCTTCAATCATTTCTGGTATATGAATAACATGATGTTTTTCAATGGCAAAAATAAATGAATATTGTAAATGCACAAACAGTAATTTCTCCGCATTGCAAGGTGCAATTCTGAAATTTTTTGCTTTTTCCTGCTCCTCTTAGCATGATAAAGAAGATTCAAAGAGAGTGAGATGCCAGCTCCTTTCATTCAGTCAGTAGCTTCAATCATTTCTGGTATATGAATAACATGATGTTTTTCAATGGCAAAAATCAATGAATATTGTAAATGCACAAACAGTAATTTCTCCGCATTGCAAGGTGCAATTCTGAAATTTTTTGCCTTTTCCTGCTCCTCTTAGCATGATAAAGAAGATTCAAAGAGAGTGAGATGCCAGCTCCTTTCATTCAGTCAGTAGCTTCAATCATTTCTGGATGTTTTTCAATGGCAAAAATCAATGAATATTGTAAATGCACAAACAGTAATTTCTCCGCATTGCAAGGTGCAATTCTGAAATTTTTTGCTTTTTCCTGCTCCTCTTAGCATGATAAAGAAGATTCAAAGAGAGTGAGATGCCAGCTCCTTTCATTCAGTCAGTAGCTTCAATCATTTCTGGACGTTTTTCAATGGCAAAAATCAATGAATATTGTAAATGCACAAACAGTAATTTCTCCGCATTGCAAGGTGCAATTCTGAAATTTTTTGCTTTTTTCTGCTCCTCTTAGCATGATAAAGAAGATTCAAAGAGAGTGAGATGCCAGCTCCTTTCATTCAGTCAGTAGCTTCAATCATTTCTGGTATATGAATAACATGATGTTTTTCAATGGCAAAAATCAATGAATATTGGAAATGCACAAACAGTAATTTCTCCGCATTGCAAGGTGCAATTCTGAAATTTTTTGCTTTTTCCTGCTCCTCTTAGCATGATAAAGAAGATTCAAAGAGAGTGAGATGCCAGCTCCTTTAATTCAGTCAGTAGCTTCAATCATTTCTGGACGTTTTTCAATGGCAAAAATCAATGAATATTGTAAATGCACAAACAGTAATTTCTCCGCATTGCAAGGTGCAATTCTGAAATTTTTTGCTTTTTCCTGCTCCTCTTAGCATGATAAAGAAGATTCAAAGAGAGTGAGATGCCAGCTCCTTTCATTCAGTCAGTAGCTTCAAACATTTCTGGAATATGAATAACATGATGTTTTTCAATGGCAAAAATCAATGAATATTGTAAATGCACAAACAGTAATTTCTCCGCATTGCAAGGTGCAATTCTGAAATTTTTTGCTTTTTCCTGCTCCTCTTAGCATGATAAAGAAGATTCAAAGAGAGTGAGATGCCAGCTCCTTTCATTCAGTCAGTAGCTTCAATCATTTCTGGACGTTTTTCAATGGCAAAAATCAATGAATATTGTAAATGCACAAACAGTAATTTCTCCGCATTGCAAGGTGCAATTCTGAAATTTTTTGCTTTTTCCTGCTCCTCTTAGCATGATAAAGAAGATTCAAAGAGAATGAGATGCCAGCTCCTTTCATTCAGTCAGTAGCTTCAATCATTTCTGGACGTTTTTCAACGGCAAAAATCAATGAATATTGTAAATGCACAAACAGTAATTTCTCCGCATTGCAAGGTGCAATTCTGAAATTTTTTGCTTTTTCCTGCTCCTCTTAGCATGATAAAGAAGATTCAAAGAGAGTGAGATGCCAGCTCCTTTCATTCAGTCAGTAGCTTCAATCATTTCTGGACGTTTTTCAATAGCAAAAATCAATGAATATTGTAAATGCACAAACAGTAATTTCTCCGCATTGCAAGGTGCAATTCTGAAATTTTTTGCTTTTTCCTGCTCCTCTTAGCATGATAAAGAAGATTCAAAGAGAGTGAGATGCCAGCTCCTTTCATTCAGTCAGTAGCTTCAATCATTTCTGGACGTTTTTCAATGGCAAAAATCAATGAATATTGTAAATGCACAAACAGTAATTTCTCCGCATTGCAAGGTGCAATTCTGAAATTTTTTGCTTTTTCCTGCTCCTCTTAGCATGATAAAGAAGATTCAAAGAGAGTGAGATGCCAGCTCCTTTCATTCAGTCAGTAGCTTCAATCATTTCTGGTATATGAATAACATGATGTTTTTCAATGGCAAAAATCAATGAATATTGTAAATGCACAAACAGTAATTTCTCCGCATTGCAAGGTGCAATTCTGAAATTTTTTGCTTTTTCCTGCTCCTCTTAGCATGATAAAGAAGATTCAAAGAGAGTGAGATGCCAGCTCCTTTCATTCAGTCAGTAGCTTCAAACATTTCTGGTATATGAATAACATGATGTTTTTCAATGGCAAAAATCAATGAATATTGTAAATGCACAAACAGTAATTTCTCCGCATTGCAAGGTGCAATTCTGAAATTTTTTGCTTTTTCCTGCTCCTCTTAGCATGATAAAGAAGATTCAAAGAGAGTGAGATGCCAGCTCCTTTCATTCAGTCAGTAGCTTCAATCATTTCTGGACGTTTTTCAATGGCAAAAATCAATGAATATTGTAAATGCACAAACAGTAATTTCTCCGCATTGCAAGGTGCAATTCTGAAATTTTTTGCTTTTTCCTGCTCCTCTTAGCATGATAAAGAAGATTCAAAGAGAGTGAGATGCCAGCTCCTTTCATTCAGTCAGTAGCTTCAATCATTTCTGGTATATGAATAACATGATGTTTTTCAATGGCAAAAATAAATGAATATTGTAAATGCACAAACAGTAATTTCTCCGCATTGCAAGGTGCAATTCTGAAATTTTTTGCTTTTTCCTGCTCCTCTTAGCATGATAAAGAAGATTCAAAGAGAGTGAGATGCCAGCTCCTTTCATTCAGTCAGTAGCTCCAATCATTTCTGGTATATGAATAACATGATGTTTTTCAATGGCAAAAATCAATGAATATTGTAAATGCACAAACAGTAATTTCTCCGCATTGCAAGGTGCAATTCTGAAATTTTTTGCCTTTTCCTGCTCCTCTTAGCATGATAAAGAAGATTCAAAGAGAGTGAGATGCCAGCTCCTTTCATTCAGTCAGTAGCTTCAATCATTTCTGGACGTTTTTCAATGGCAAAAATCAATGAATATTGTAAATGCACAAACAGTAATTTCTCCGCATTGCAAGGTGCAATTCTGAAATTTTTTGCTTTTTCCTGCTCCTCTTAGCATGATAAAGAAGATTCAAAGAGAGTGAGATGCCAGCTCCTTTCATTCAGTCAGTAGCTTCAATCATTTCTGGTATATGAATAACATGATGTTTTTCAATGGCAAAAATAAATGAATATTGTAAATGCACAAACAGTAATTTCTCCGCATTGCAAGGTGCAATTCTGAAATTTTTTGCTTTTTCCTGCTCCTCTTAGCATGATAAAGAAGATTCAAAGAGAGTGAGATGCCAGCTCCTTTCATTCAGTCAGTAGCTTCAATCATTTCTGGTATATGAATAACATGATGTTTTTCAATGGCAAAAATCAATGAATATTGTAAATGCACAAACAGTAATTTCTCCGCATTGCAAGGTGCAATTCTGAAATTTTTTGCCTTTTCCTGCTCCTCTTAGCATGATAAAGAAGATTCAAAGAGAGTGAGATGCCAGCTCCTTTCATTCAGTCAGTAGCTTCAATCATTTCTGGATGTTTTTCAATGGCAAAAATCAATGAATATTGTAAATGCACAAACAGTAATTTCTCCGCATTGCAAGGTGCAATTCTGAAATTTTTTGCTTTTTCCTGCTCCTCTTAGCATGATAAAGAAGATTCAAAGAGAGTGAGATGCCAGCTCCTTTCATTCAGTCAGTAGCTTCAATCATTTCTGGACGTTTTTCAATGGCAAAAATCAATGAATATTGTAAATGCACAAACAGTAATTTCTCCGCATTGCAAGGTGCAATTCTGAAATTTTTTGCTTTTTTCTGCTCCTCTTAGCATGATAAAGAAGATTCAAAGAGAGTGAGATGCCAGCTCCTTTCATTCAGTCAGTAGCTTCAATCATTTCTGGTATATGAATAACATGATGTTTTTCAATGGCAAAAATCAATGAATATTGGAAATGCACAAACAGTAATTTCTCCGCATTGCAAGGTGCAATTCTGAAATTTTTTGCTTTTTCCTGCTCCTCTTAGCATGATAAAGAAGATTCAAAGAGAGTGAGATGCCAGCTCCTTTAATTCAGTCAGTAGCTTCAATCATTTCTGGACGTTTTTCAATGGCAAAAATCAATGAATATTGTAAATGCACAAACAGTAATTTCTCCGCATTGCAAGGTGCAATTCTGAAATTTTTTGCTTTTTCCTGCTCCTCTTAGCATGATAAAGAAGATTCAAAGAGAGTGAGATGCCAGCTCCTTTCATTCAGTCAGTAGCTTCAAACATTTCTGGAATATGAATAACATGATGTTTTTCAATGGCAAAAATCAATGAATATTGTAAATGCACAAACAGTAATTTCTCCGCATTGCAAGGTGCAATTCTGAAATTTTTTGCTTTTTCCTGCTCCTCTTAGCATGATAAAGAAGATTCAAAGAGAGTGAGATGCCAGCTCCTTTCATTCAGTCAGTAGCTTCAATCATTTCTGGACGTTTTTCAATGGCAAAAATCAATGAATATTGTAAATGCACAAACAGTAATTTCTCCGCATTGCAAGGTGCAATTCTGAAATTTTTTGCTTTTTCCTGCTCCTCTTAGCATGATAAAGAAGATTCAAAGAGAATGAGATGCCAGCTCCTTTCATTCAGTCAGTAGCTTCAATCATTTCTGGACGTTTTTCAACGGCAAAAATCAATGAATATTGTAAATGCACAAACAGTAATTTCTCCGCATTGCAAGGTGCAATTCTGAAATTTTTTGCTTTTTCCTGCTCCTCTTAGCATGATAAAGAAGATTCAAAGAGAGTGAGATGCCAGCTCCTTTCATTCAGTCAGTAGCTTCAATCATTTCTGGACGTTTTTCAATAGCAAAAATCAATGAATATTGTAAATGCACAAACAGTAATTTCTCCGCATTGCAAGGTGCAATTCTGAAATTTTTTGCTTTTTCCTGCTCCTCTTAGCATGATAAAGAAGATTCAAAGAGAGTGAGATGCCAGCTCCTTTCATTCAGTCAGTAGCTTTAATCATTTCTGGACGTTTTTCAATGGCAAAAATCAATGAATATTGTAAATGCACAAGCAGTAATTTCTCCGCATTGCAAGGTGCAATTCTGAAATTTTTTGCTTTTTCCTGCTCCTCTTAGCATGATAAAGAAGATTCAAAGAGAGTGAGATGCCAGCTCCTTTCATTCAGTCAGTAGCTTCAATCATTTCTGGACGTTTTTCAATGGCAAAAATCAATGAATATTGTAAATGCACAAACAGTAATTTCTCCGCATTGCAAGGTGCAATTCTGAAATGTTTTGCTTTTTCCTGCTCCTCTTAGCATGAAAAAGAAGATTCAAAGAGCGTGAGATGCCAGCTCCTTTCATTCAGTCAGTAGCTTCAATCATTTCTGGTATATGAATAACATGATGTTTTTCAATGGCAAAAATCAATGAATATTGTAAATGCACAAACAGTAATTTCTCCGCATTGCAAGGTGCAATTCTGAATTTTTTTGCTTTTTCCTGCTCCTCTTAGCATGATAAAGAAGATTCAAAGAGAGTGAGATGCCAGCTCCTTTCATTCAGTCAGTAGCTTCAATCATTTCTGGACGTTTTTCAATGGCAAAAATCAATGAATATTGTAAATGCACAAACAGTAATTTCTCCGCATTGCAAGGTGCAATTCTGAAATTTTTTGCTTTTTCCTGCTCCTCTTAGCATGATAAAGAAGATTCAAAGAGAGTGAGATGCCAGCTCCTTTCAGTCAGTAGCTTCAATCATTTCTGGACATTTTTCAATGGCAAAAATCAATGAATATTGTAAATGCACAAACAGTAATTTCTCCGCATTGCAAGGTGCAATTCTGAAATTTTTTGCTTTTTCCTGCTCCTCTTAGCATGATAAAGAAGATTCAAATAGAGTGAGATGCCAGCTCCTTTCATTCAGTCAGTAGCTTCAAACATTTCTGGTATATGAATAACATGATGTTTTTCAATGGCAAAAATCAATGAATATTGTAAATGCACAAACAGTAATTTCTCCGCATTGCAAGGTGCAATTCTGAAATGTTTTGCTTTTTCCTGCTCCTCTTAGCATGAAAAAGAAGATTCAAAGAGCGTGAGATGCCAGCTCCTTTCATTCAGTCAGTAGCTTCAATCATTTCTGGTATATGAATAACATGATGTTTTTCAATGGCAAAAATCAATGAATATTGTAAATGCACAAACAGTAATTTCTCCGCATTGCAAGGTGCAATTCTGAATTTTTTTGCTTTTTCCTGCTCCTCTTAGCATGATAAAGAAGATTCAAAGAGAGTGAGATGCCAGCTCCTTTCATTCAGTCAGTAGCTTCAATCATTTCTGGACGTTTTTCAATGGCAAAAATCAATGAATATTGTAAATGCACAAACAGTAATTTCTCCGCATTGCAAGGTGCAATTCTGAAATTTTTTGCTTTTTCCTGCTCCTCTTAGCATGATAAAGAAGATTCAAAGAGAGTGAGATGCCAGCTCCTTTCATTCAGTCAGTAGCTTCAAACATTTCTGGTATATGAATAACATGATGTTTTTCAATGGCAAAAATCAATGAATATTGTAAATGCACAAACAGTAATTTCTTCGCATTGCAAGGTGCAATTCTGAAATTTTTTGCTTTTTCCTGCTCCTCTTAGCATGATAAAGAAGATTCAAAGAGAGTGAGATGCCAGCTCCTTTCATTCAGTCAGTAGCTTCAAACATTTCTGGTATATGAATAACATGATGTTTTTCAATGGCAAAAATCAATGAATATTGTAAATGCACAAACAGTAATTTCTCCGCATTGCAAGGTGCAATTCTGAAATTTTTTGCTTTTTCCTGCTCCTCTTAGCATGATAAAGAAGATTCAAAGAGAGTGAGATGCCAGCTCCTTTCATTCAGTCAGTAGCTTCAATCATTTCTGGACGTTTTTCAATGGCAAAAATCAATGAATATTGTAAATGCACAAACAGTAATTTCTCCGCATTGCAAGGTGCAATTCTGAAATTTTTTGCTTTTTCCTGCTCCTCTTAGCATGATAAAGAAGATTCAAAGAGAGTGAGATGCCAGCTCCTTTCATTCAGTCAGTAGCTTCAATCATTTCTGGACGTTTTTCAATGGCAAAAATCAATGAATATTGTAAATGCACAAACAGTAATTTCTCCGCATTGAAGGTGCAATTCTGAAATTTTTTGCTTTTTCCTGCTCCTCTTAGCATGATAAAGAAGATTCAAAGAGAGTGAGATGCCAGCTCCTTTCATTCAGTCAGTAGCTTCAAACATTTCTGGTATATGAATAACATGATGTTTTTCAATGGCAAAAATCAATGAATATTGTAAATGCACAAACAGTAATTTCTCCGCATTGCAAGGTGCAATTCTGAAATTTTTTGCTTTTTCCTGCTCCTCTTAGCATGATAAAGAAGATTCAAAGAGAGTGAGATGAGAGCTCCTTTCATTCAGTCAGTAGCTTCAATCATTTCTGGACGTTTTTCAATGGCAAAAATCAATGAATATTGTAAATGCACAAACAGTAATTTCTCCGCATTGCAAGGTGCAATTCTGAAATGTTTTGCTTTTTCCTGCTCCTCTTAGCATGATAAAGAAGATTCAAAGAGAGTGAGATGCCAGCTCCTTTCATTCAGTCAGTAGCTTCAATCATTTCTGGACGTTTTTCAATGGCAAAAATCAATGAATATTGTAAATGCACAAACAGTAATTTCTCCGCATTGCAAGGTGCAATTCTGAAATTTTTTGCTTTTTCCTGCTCCTCTTAGCATGATAAAGAAGATTCAAAGAGAGTGAGATGCCAGCTCCTTTCATTCAGTCAGTAGCTTCAATCATTTCTGGTATATGAATAACATGATGTTTTTCAATGGCAAAAATCAATGAATATTGTAAATGCACAAACAGTAATTTCTCTGCATTGCAAGGTGCAATTCTGAAATTTTTTGCTTTTTCCTGCTCCTCTTAGCATGATAAAGAAGATTCAAAGAGAGTGAGATGCCAGCTCCTTTCATTCAGTCAGTAGCTTCAATCATTTCTGGACGTTTTTCAATGGCAAAAATCAATGAATATTGTAAATGCACAAACAGTAATTTCTCCGCATTGCAAGGTGCAATTCTGAAATTTTTTGCTTTTTCCTGCTCCTCTTAGCATGGTAAAGAAGACTCAAAGAGAGTGAGATGCCAGCTCCTTTCATTCAGTCAGTAGCTTCAATCATTTCTGGACGTTTTTCAACGGCAAAAATCAATGAATATTGTAGATGCACAAACAGTAATTTCTCCGCATTGCAAGGTGCAATTCTGAAATTTTTTGCTTTTTCCTGCTCCTCTTAGCATGATAAAGAAGATTCAAAGAGACTGAGATGCCAGCTCCTTTCATTCAGTCAGTAGCTTCAATCATTTCTGGACGTTTTTCAATGGCAAAAATCAATGAATATTGTAAATGCACAAACAGTAATTTCTCCGCATTGCAAGGTGCAATTCTGAAATTTTTTGCTTTTTCCTGCTCCTCTTAGCATGATAAAGAAGATTCAAAGAGAGTGAGATGCCAGCTCCTTTCATTCAGTCAGTAGCTTCAATCATTTCTGGATGTTTTTCAATGGCAAAAATCAATGAATATTGTAAATGCACAAACAGTAATTTCTCCGCATTGCAAGGTGCAATTCTGAAATTTTTTGCTTTTTCCTGCTCCTCTTAGCATGATAAAGAAGATTCAAAGAGAGTGAGATGCCAGCTCCTTTCATTCAGTCAGTAGCTTCAATCATTTCTGGACGTTTTTCAAAGGCAAAAATCAATGAATATTGTAAATGCACAAACAGTAATTTCTCCGCATTGCAAGGTGCAATTCTGAAATTTTTTGCTTTTTCCTGCTCCTCTTAGCATGATAAAGAAGATTCAAAGAGAGTGAGATGCCAGCTACTTTCATTCAGTCAGTAGCATCAAACATTTCTGGTATATGAATAACATGATGTTTTTCAATGGCAAAAATCAATGAATATTGTAAATGCACAAACAGTAATTTCTTCGCATTGCAAGGTGCAATTCTGAAATTTTTTGCTTTTTCCTGCTCCTCTTAGCATGATAAAGAAGATTCAAAGAGAGTGAGATGCCAGCTCCTTTCATTCAGTCAGTAGCTTCAAACATTTCTGGTATATGAATAACATGATGTTTTTCAATGGCGGCAAAAATCAATGAATATTGTAAATGCACAAACAGTAATTTCTCCGCATTGCAAGGTGCAATTCTGAAATTTTTTGCTTTTTCCTGCTCCTCTTAGCATGATAAAGAAGATTCAAAGAGAGTGAGATGCCAGCTCCTTTCATTCAGTCAGTAGCTTCAATCATTTCTGGACGTTTTTCAATGGCAAAAATCAATGAATATTGTAAATGCACAAACAGTAATTTCTCCGCATTGCAAGGTGCAATTCTGAAATTTTTTGCTTTTTCCTGCTCCTCTTAGCATGATAAAGAAGATTCAAAGAGAGTGAGATGCCAGCTCCTTTCATTCAGTCAGTAGCTTCAATCATTTCTGGACGTTTTTCAATGGCAAAAATCAATGAATATTGTAAATGCACAAACAGTAATTTCTCCGCATTGCAAGGTGCAATTCTGAAATTTTTTGCTTTTTCCTGCTCCTCTTAGTATGATAAAGAAGATTCAAAGAGAGTGAGATGCCAGCTCCTTTCATTCAGTCAGTAGCTTCAAACATTTCTGGTATATGAATAACATGATGTTTTTCAATGGCAAAAATCAATGAATATTGTAAATGCACAAACAGTAATTTCTCCGCATTGCAAGGTGCAATTCTGAAATTTTTTGCTTTTTCCTGCTCCTCTTAGCATGATAAAGAAGATTCAAAGAGAGTGAGATGCCAGCTCCTTTCATTCAGTCAGTAGCTTCAATCATTTCTGGACGTTTTTCAAAGGCAAAAATAAATGAATATTGTAAATGCACAAACAGTAATTTCTTCGCATTGCAAGGTGCAATTCTGAAATTTTTTGCTTTTTCCTGCTCCTCTTAGTATGATAAAGAAGATTCAAAGAGAGTGAGATGCCAGCTCCTTTCATTCAGTCAGTAGCTTCAAACATTTCTGGTATATGAATAACATGATGTTTTTCAATGGCAAAAATCAATGAATATTGTAAATGCACAAACAGTAATTTCTCCGCATTGCAAGGTGCAATTCTGAAATTTTTTGCTTTTTCCTGCTCCTCTTAGCATGATAAAGAAGATTCAAAGAGAGTGAGATGCCAGCTCCTTTCATTCAGTCAGTAGCTTCAATCATTTCTGGTATATGAATAACATGATGTTTTTCAATGGCAAAAATTAATGAATATTGTAAATGCACAAACAGTAATTTCTCCGCATTGCAAGGTGCAATTCTGAAATTTTTTGCTTTTTCCTGCTCCTCTTAGCATGATAAAGAAGATTCAAAGAGAGTGAGATGCCAGCTCCTTTCATTCAGTCAGTAGCTTCAATCATTTCTGGACGTTTTTCAATGGCAAAAATCAATGAATATTGTAAATGCACAAACAGTAATTTCTCCGCATTGAAGGTGCAATTCTGAAATTTTTTGCTTTTTCCTGCTCCTCTTAGCATGATAAAGAAGATTCAAAGAGAGTGAGATGCCAGCTCCTTTCATTCAGTCAGTAGCTTCAAACATTTCTGGTATATGAATAACATGATGTTTTTCAATGGCAAAAATCAATGAATATTGTAAATGCACAAACAGTAATTTCTCCGCATTGCAAGGTGCAATTCTGAAATTTTTTGCTTTTTCCTGCTCCTCTTAGCATGATAAAGAAGATTCAAAGAGAGTGAGATGAGAGCTCCTTTCATTCAGTCAGTAGCTTCAATCATTTCTGGACGTTTTTCAATGGCAAAAATCAATGAATATTGTAAATGCACAAACAGTAATTTCTCCGCATTGCAAGGTGCAATTCTGAAATTTTTTGCTTTTTCCTGCTCCTCTTAGCATGATAAAGAAGATTCAAAGAGAGTGAGATGCCAGCTCCTTTCATTCAGTCAGTAGCTTCAATCATTTCTGGACGTTTTTCAATGGCAAAAATCAATGAATATTGTAAATGCACAAACAGTAATTTCTCCGCATTGCAAGGTGCAATTCTGAAATTTTTTGCTTTTTCCTGCTCCTCTTAGCATGATAAAGAAGATTCAAAGAGAGTGAGATGCCAGCTCCTTTCATTCAGTCAGTAGCTTCAATCATTTCTGGTATATGAATAACATGATGTTTTTCAATGGCAAAAATCAATGAATATTGTAAATGCACAAACAGTAATTTCTCCGCATTGCAAGGTGCAATTCTGAAATTTTTTGCTTTTTCCTGCTCCTCTTAGCATGATAAAGAAGATTCAAAGAGAGTGAGATGCCAGCTCCTTTCATTCAGTCAGTAGCTTCAATCATTTCTGGACGTTTTTCAATGGCAAAAATCAATGAATATTGTAAATGCACAAACAGTAATTTCTCCGCATTGCAAGGTGCAATTCTGAAATTTTTTGCTTTTTCCTGCTCCTCTTAGCATGGTAAAGAAGACTCAAAGAGAGTGAGATGCCAGCTCCTTTCATTCAGTCAGTAGCTTCAATCATTTCTGGACGTTTTTCAACGGCAAAAATCAATGAATATTGTAGATGCACAAACAGTAATTTCTCCGCATTGCAAGGTGCAATTCTGAAATTTTTTGCTTTTTCCTGCTCCTCTTAGCATGATAAAGAAGATTCAAAGAGACTGAGATGCCAGCTCCTTTCATTCAGTCAGTAGCTTCAATCATTTCTGGACGTTTTTCAATGGCAAAAATCAATGAATATTGTAAATGCACAAACAGTAATTTCTCCGCATTGCAAGGTGCAATTCTGAAATTTTTTGCTTTTTCCTGCTCCTCTTAGCATGATAAAGAAGATTCAAAGAGAGTGAGATGCCAGCTCCTTTCATTCAGTCAGTAGCTTCAATCATTTCTGGATGTTTTTCAATGGCAAAAATCAATGAATATTGTAAATGCACAAACAGGAATTTCTCCGCATTGCAAGGTGCAATTCTGAAATTTTTTGCTTTTTCCTGCTCCTCTTAGCATGATAAAGAAGATTCAAAGAGAGTGAGATGCCAGCTCCTTTCATTCAGTCAGTAGCTTCAATCATTTCTGGACGTTTTTCAATGGCAAAAATCAATGAATATTGTAAATGCACAAACAGTAATTTCTCCGCATTGCAAGGTGCAATTCTGAAATTTTTTGCTTTTTCCTGCTCCTCTTAGCATGATAAAGAAGATTCAAAGAGAGTGAGATGCCAGCTCCTTTCATTCAGTCAGTAGCATCAAACATTTCTGGTATATGAATAACATGATGTTTTTCAATGGCAAAAATCAATGAATATTGTAAATGCACAAACAGTAATTTCTTCGCATTGCAAGGTGCAATTCTGAAATTTTTTGCTTTTTCCTGCTCCTCTTAGCATGATAAAGAAGATTCAAAGAGAGTGAGATGCCAGCTCCTTTCATTCAGTCAGTAGCTTCAAACATTTCTGGTATATGAATAACATGATGTTTTTCAATGGCGGCAAAAATCAATGAATATTGTAAATGCACAAACAGTAATTTCTCCGCATTGCAAGGTGCAATTCTGAAATTTTTTGCTTTTTCCTGCTCCTCTTAGCATGATAAAGAAGATTCAAAGAGAGTGAGATGCCAGCTCCTTTCATTCAGTCAGTAGCTTCAATCATTTCTGGACGTTTTTCAATGGCAAAAATCAATGAATATTGTAAATGCACAAACAGTAATTTCTCCGCATTGCAAGGTGCAATTCTGAAATTTTTTGCTTTTTCCTGCTCCTCTTAGCATGATAAAGAAGATTCAAAGAGAGTGAGATGCCAGCTCCTTTCATTCAGTCAGTAGCTTCAATCATTTCTGGACGTTTTTCAATGGCAAAAATCAATGAATATTGTAAATGCACAAACAGTAATTTCTCCGCATTGCAAGGTGCAATTCTGAAATTTTTTGCTTTTTCCTGCTCCTCTTAGTATGATAAAGAAGATTCAAAGAGAGTGAGATGCCAGCTCCTTTCATTCAGTCAGTAGCTTCAAACATTTCTGGTATATGAATAACATGATGTTTTTCAATGGCAAAAATCAATGAATATTGTAAATGCACAAACAGTAATTTCTCCGCATTGCAAGGAGCAATTCTGAAATTTTTTGCTTTTTCCTGCTCCTCTTAGCATGATAAAGAAGATTCAAAGAGAGTGAGATGCCAGCTCCTTTCATTCAGTCAGTAGCTTCAATCATTTCTGGTATATGAATAACATGATGTTTTTCAATGGCAAAAATTAATGAATATTGTAAATGCACAAACAGTAATTTCTCCGCATTGCAAGGTGCAATTCTGAAATTTTTTGCTTTTTCCTGCTCCTCTTAGCATGATAAAGAAGATTCAAAGAGAGTGAGATGCCAGCTCCTTTCATTCAGTCAGTAGCTTCAATCATTTCTGGACGTTTTTCAATGGCAAAAATCAATGAATATTGTAAATGCACAAACAGTAATTTCTCCGCATTGAAGGTGCAATTCTGAAATTTTTTGCTTTTTCCTGCTCCTCTTAGTATGATAAAGAAGATTCAAAGAGAGTGAGATGCCAGCTCCTTTCATTCAGTCAGTAGCTTCAAACATTTCTGGTATATGAATAACATGATGTTTTTCAATGGCAAAAATCAATGAATATTGTAAATGCACAAACAGTAATTTCTCCGCATTGCAAGGTGCAATTCTGAAATTTTTTGCTTTTTCCTGCTCCTCTTAGCATGATAAAGAAGATTCAAAGAGAGTGAGATGCCAGCTCCTTTCATTCAGTCAGTAGCTTCAATCATTTCTGGACGTTTTTCAAAGGCAAAAATAAATGAATATTGTAAATGCACAAACAGTAATTTCTCCGCATTGCAAGGTGCAATTCTGAAATTTTTTGCTTTTTCCTGCTCCTCTTAGTATGATAAAGAAGATTCAAAGAGAGTGAGATGCCAGCTCCTTTCATTCAGTCAGTAGCTTCAAACATTTCTGGTATATGAATAACATGATGTTTTTCAATGGCAAAAATCAATGAATATTGTAAATGCACAAACAGTAATTTCTCCGCATTGCAAGGTGCAATTCTGAAATTTTTTGCTTTTTCCTGCTCCTCTTAGCATGATAAAGAAGATTCAAAGAGAGTGAGATGCCAGCTCCTTTCATTCAGTCAGTAGCTTCAATCATTTCTGGTATATGAATAACATGATGTTTTTCAATGGCAAAAATTAATGAATATTGTAAATGCACAAACAGTAATTTCTCCGCATTGCAAGGTGCAATTCTGAAATTTTTTGCTTTTTCCTGCTCCTCTTAGCATGATAAAGAAGATTCAAAGAGAGTGAGATGCCAGCTCCTTTCATTCAGTCAGTAGCTTCAATCATTTCTGGACGTTTTTCAATGGCAAAAATCAATGAATATTGTAAATGCACAAACAGTAATTTCTCCGCATTGAAGGTGCAATTCTGAAATTTTTTTCTTTTTCCTGCTCCTCTTAGCATGATAAAGAAGATTCAAAGAGAGTGAGATGCCAGCTCCTTTCATTCAGTCAGTAGCTTCAATCATTTCTGGTATATGAATAACATGATGTTTTTCAATGGCAAAAATTAATGAATATTGTAAATGCACAAACAGTAATTTCTCCGCATTGCAAGGTGCAATTCTGAAATTTTTTGCTTTTTCCTGCTCCTCTTAGCATGATAAAGAAGATTCAAAGAGAGTGAGATGCCAGCTCCTTTCATTCAGTCAGTAGCTTCAATCATTTCTGGACGTTTTTCAATGGCAAAAATCAATGAATATTGTAAATGCACAAACAGTAATTTCTCCGCATTGAAGGTGCAATTCTGAAATTTTTTGCTTTTTCCTGCTCCTCTTAGCATGATAAAGAAGATTCAAAGAGAGTGAGATGCCAGCTCCTTTCATTCAGTCAGTAGCTTCAATCATTTCTGGACGTTTTTCAATGGCAAAAATCAATGAATATTGTAAATGCACAAACAGTAATTTCTCCGCATTGAAGGTGCAATTCTGAAATTTTTTGCTTTTTCCTGCTCCTCTTAGTATGATAAAGAAGATTCAAAGAGAGTGAGATGCCAGCTCCTTTCATTCAGTCAGTAGCTTCAAACATTTCTGGTATATGAATAACATGATGTTTTTCAATGGCAAAAATCAATGAATATTGTAAATGCACAAACAGTAATTTCTCCGCATTGCAAGGTGCAATTCTGAAATTTTTTGCTTTTTCCTGCTCCTCTTAGCATGATAAAGAAGATTCAAAGAGAGTGAGATGCCAGCTCCTTTCATTCAGTCAGTAGCTTCAATCATTTCTGGTATATGAATAACATGATGTTTTTCAATGGCAAAAATTAATGAATATTGTAAATGCACAAACAGTAATTTCTCCGCATTGCAAGGTGCAATTCTGAAATTTTTTGCTTTTTCCTGCTCCTCTTAGCATGATAAAGAAGATTCAAAGAGAGTGAGATGCCAGCTCCTTTCATTCAGTCAGTAGCTTCAAACATTTCTGGTATATGAATAACATGATGTTTTTCAATGGCAAAAATCAATGAATATTGTAAATGCACAAACAGTAATTTCTCCGCATTGCAAGGTGCAATTCTGAAATTTTTTGCTTTTTCCTGCTCCTCTTAGCATGATAAAGAAGATTCAAAGAGAGTGAGATGAGAGCTCCTTTCATTCAGTCAGTAGCTTCAATCATTTCTGGACGTTTTTCAATGGCAAAAATCAATGAATATTGTAAATGCACAAACAGTAATTTCTCCGCATTGCAAGGTGCAATTCTGAAATTTTTTGCTTTTTCCTGCTCCTCTTAGCATGATAAAGAAGATTCAAAGAGAGTGAGATGCCAGCTCCTTTCATTCAGTCAGTAGCTTCAATCATTTCTGGACGTTTTTCAATGGCAAAAATCAATGAATATTGTAAATGCACAAACAGTAATTTCTCCGCATTGCAAGGTGCAATTCTGAAATTTTTTGCTTTTTCCTGCTCCTCTTAGCATGATAAAGAAGATTCAAAGAGAGTGAGATGCCAGCTCCTTTCATTCAGTCAGTAGCTTCAATCATTTCTGGACGTTTTTCAATGGCAAAAATCAATGAATATTGTAAATGCACAAACAGTAATTTCTCCGCATTGCAAGGTGCAATTCTGAAATTTTTTGCTTTTTCCTGCTCCTCTTAGCATGGTAAAGAAGACTCAAAGAGAGTGAGATGCCAGCTCCTTTCATTCAGTCAGTAGCTTCAATCATTTCTGGACGTTTTTCAACGGCAAAAATCAATGAATATTGTAGATGCACAAACAGTAATTTCTCCGCATTGCAAGGTGCAATTCTGAAATTTTTTGCTTTTTCCTGCTCCTCTTAGCATGATAAAGAAGATTCAAAGAGACTGAGATGCCAGCTCCTTTCATTCAGTCAGTAGCTTCAATCATTTCTGGACGTTTTTCAATGGCAAAAATCAATGAATATTGTAAATGCACAAACAGTAATTTCTCCGCATTGCAAGGTGCAATTCTGAAATTTTTTGCTTTTTCCTGCTCCTCTTAGCATGATAAAGAAGATTCAAAGAGAGTGAGATGCCAGCTCCTTTCATTCAGTCAGTAGCTTCAATCATTTCTGGATGTTTTTCAATGGCAAAAATCAATCAATATTGTAAATGCACAAACAGTAATTTCTCCGCATTGCAAGGTGCAATTCTGAAATTTTTTGCTTTTTCCTGCTCCTCTTAGCATGATAAAGAAGATTCAAAGAGAGTGAGATGCCAGCTCCTTTCATTCAGTCAGTAGCATCAAACATTTCTGGTATATGAATAACATGATGTTTTTCAATGGCAAAAATCAATGAATATTGTAAATGTACAAACAGTAATTTCTTCGCATTGCAAGGTGCAATTCTGAAATTTTTTGCTTTTTCCTGCTCCTCTTAGCATGATAAAGAAGATTCAAAGAGAGTGAGATGCCAGCTCCTTTCATTCAGTCAGTAGCTTCAAACATTTCTGGTATATGAATAACATGATGTTTTTCATTGGCGGCAAAAATCAATGAATATTGTAAATGCACAAACAGTAATTTCTCCGCATTGCAAGGTGCAATTCTGAAATTTTTTGCTTTTTCCTGCTCCTCTTAGCATGATAAAGAAGATTCAAAGAGAGTGAGATGCCAGCTCCTTTCATTCAGTCAGTAGCTTCAATCATTTCTGGACGTTTTTCAATGGCAAAAATCAATGAATATTGTAAATGCACAAACAGTAATTTCTCCGCATTGCAAGGTGCAATTCTGAAATTTTTTGCTTTTTCCTGCTCCTCTTAGCATGATAAAGAAGATTCAAAGAGAGTGAGATGCCAGCTCCTTTCATTCAGTCAGTAGCTTCAATCATTTCTGGACGTTTTTCAATGGCAAAAATCAATGAATATTGTAAATGCACAAACAGTAATTTCTCCGCATTGCAAGGTGCAATTCTGAAATTTTTTGCTTTTTCCTGCTCCTCTTAGTATGATAAAGAAGATTCAAAGAGAGTGAGATGCCAGCTCCTTTCATTCAGTCAGTAGCTTCAAACATTTCTGGTATATGAATAACATGATGTTTTTCAATGACAAAAATTAATGAATATTGTAAATGCACAAACAGTAATTTCTCCGCATTGCAAGGTGCAATTCTGAAATTTTTTGCTTTTTCCTGCTCCTCTTAGCATGATAAAGAAGATTCAAAGAGAGTGAGATGCCAGCTCCTTTCATTCAGTCAGTAGCTTCAATCATTTCTGGACGTTTTTCAATGGCAAAAATCAATGAATATTGTAAATGCACAAACAGTAATTTCTCCGCATTGCAAGGTGCAATTCTGAAATTTTTTGCTTTTTCCTGCTCCTCTTAGTATGATAAAGAAGATTCAAAGAGAGTGAGATGCCAGCTCCTTTCATTCAGTCAGTAGCTTCAAACATTTCTGGTATATGAATAACATGATGTTTTTCAATGGCAAAAATCTATGAATATTGTAAATGCACAAACAGTAATTTCTCCGCATTGCAAGGTGCAATTCTGAAATTTTTTGCTTTTTCCTGCTCCTCTTAGCATGATAAAGAAGATTCAAAGAGAGTGAGATGCCAGCTCCTTTCATTCAGTCAGTAGCTTCAATCATTTCTGGTATATGAATAACATGATGTTTTTCAATGGCAAAAATTAATGAATATTGTAAATGCACAAACAGTAATTTCTCCGCATTGCAAGGTGCAATTCTGAAATTTTTTGCTTTTTCCTGCTCCTCTTAGCATGATAAAGAAGATTCAAAGAGAGTGAGATGCCAGCTCCTTTCATTCAGTCAGTAGCTTCAATCATTTCTGGACGTTTTTCAATGGCAAAAATCAATGAATATTGTAAATGCACAAACAGTAATTTCTCCGCATTGAAGGTGCAATTCTGAAATTTTTTGCTTTTTCCTGCTCCTCTTAGCATGATAAAGAAGATTCAAAGAGAGTGAGATGCCAGCTCCTTTCATTCAGTCAGTAGCTTCAAACATTTCTGGTATATGAATAACATGATGTTTTTCAATGGCAAAAATCAATGAATATTGTAAATGCACAAACAGTAATTTCTCCGCATTGCAAGGTGCAATTCTGAAATTTTTTGCTTTTTCCTGCTCCTCTTAGCATGATAAAGAAGATTCAAAGAGAGTGAGATGAGAGCTCCTTTCATTCAGTCAGTAGCTTCAATCATTTCTGGACGTTTTTCAATGGCAAAAATCAATGAATATTGTAAATGCACAAACAGTAATTTCTCCGCATTGCAAGGTGCAATTCTGAAATTTTTTGCTTTTTCCTGCTCCTCTTAGCATGATAAAGAAGATTCAAAGAGAGTGAGATGCCAGCTCCTTTCATTCAGTCAGTAGCTTTAATCATTTCTGGACGTTTTTCAATGGCAAAAATCAATGAATATTGTAAATGCACAAGCAGTAATTTCTCCGCATTGCAAGGTGCAATTCTGAAATTTTTTGCTTTTTCCTGCTCCTCTTAGCATGATAAAGAAGATTCAAAGAGAGTGAGATGCCAGCTCCTTTCATTCAGTCAGTAGCTTCAATCATTTCTGGACGTTTTTCAATGGCAAAAATCAATGAATATTGTAAATGCACAAACAGTAATTTCTCCGCATTGCAAGGTGCAATTCTGAAATGTTTTGCTTTTTCCTGCTCCTCTTAGCATGAAAAAGAAGATTCAAAGAGCGTGAGATGCCAGATCCTTTCATTCAGTCAGTAGCTTCAATCATTTCTGGTATATGAATAACATGATGTTTTTCAATGGCAAAAATCAATGAATATTGTAAATGCACAAACAGTAATTTCTCCGCATTGCAAGGTGCAATTCTGAATTTTTTTGCTTTTTCCTGCTCCTCTTAGCATGATAAAGAAGATTCAAAGAGAGTGAGATGCCAGCTCCTTTCATTCAGTCAGTAGCTTCAATCATTTCTGGACGTTTTTCAATGGCAAAAATCAATGAATATTGTAAATGCACAAACAGTAATTTCTCCGCATTGCAAGGTGCAATTCTGAAATTTTTTGCTTTTTCCTGCTCCTCTTAGCATGATAAAGAAGATTCAAAGAGAGTGAGATGCCAGCTCCTTTCAGTCAGTAGCTTCAATCATTTCTGGACATTTTTCAATGGCAAAAATCAATGAATATTGTAAATGCACAAACAGTAATTTCTCCGCATTGCAAGGTGCAATTCTGAAATTTTTTGCTTTTTCCTGCTCCTCTTAGCATGATAAAGAAGATTCAAATAGAGTGAGATGCCAGCTCCTTTCATTCAGTCAGTAGCTTCAAACATTTCTGGTATATGAATAACATGATGTTTTTCAATGGCAAAAATCAATGAATATTGTAAATGCACAAACAGTAATTTCTCCGCATTGCAAGGTGCAATTCTGAAATGTTTTGCTTTTTCCTGCTCCTCTTAGCATGAAAAAGAAGATTCAAAGAGCGTGAGATGCCAGCTCCTTTCATTCAGTCAGTAGCTTCAATCATTTCTGGTATATGAATAACATGATGTTTTTCAATGGCAAAAATCAATGAATATTGTAAATGCACAAACAGTAATTTCTCCGCATTGCAAGGTGCAATTCTGAATTTTTTTGCTTTTTCCTGCTCCTCTTAGCATGATAAAGAAGATTCAAAGAGAGTGAGATGCCAGCTCCTTTCATTCAGTCAGTAGCTTCAATCATTTCTGGACGTTTTTCAATGGCAAAAATCAATGAATATTGTAAATGCACAAACAGTAATTTCTCCGCATTGCAAGGTGCAATTCTGAAATTTTTTGCTTTTTCCTGCTCCTCTTAGCATGATAAAGAAGATTCAAAGAGAGTGAGATGCCAGCTCCTTTCATTCAGTCAGTAGCTTCAAACATTTCTGGTATATGAATAACATGATGTTTTTCAATGGCAAAAATCAATGAATATTGTAAATGCACAAACAGTAATTTCTTCGCATTGCAAGGTGCAATTCTGAAATTTTTTGCTTTTTCCTGCTCCTCTTAGCATGATAAAGAAGATTCAAAGAGAGTGAGATGCCAGCTCCTTTCATTCAGTCAGTAGCTTCAAACATTTCTGGTATATGAATAACATGATGTTTTTCAATGGCAAAAATCAATGAATATTGTAAATGCACAAACAGTAATTTCTCCGCATTGCAAGGTGCAATTCTGAAATTTTTTGCTTTTTCCTGCTCCTCTTAGCATGATAAAGAAGATTCAAAGAGAGTGAGATGCCAGCTCCTTTCATTCAGTCAGTAGCTTCAATCATTTCTGGACGTTTTTCAATGGCAAAAATCAATGAATATTGTAAATGCACAAACAGTAATTTCTCCGCATTGCAAGGTGCAATTCTGAAATTTTTTGCTTTTTCCTGCTCCTCTTAGCATGATAAAGAAGATTCAAAGAGAGTGAGATGCCAGCTCCTTTCATTCAGTCAGTAGCTTCAATCATTTCTGGACGTTTTTCAATGGCAAAAATCAATGAATATTGTAAATGCACAAACAGTAATTTCTCCGCATTGAAGGTGCAATTCTGAAATTTTTTGCTTTTTCCTGCTCCTCTTAGCATGATAAAGAAGATTCAAAGAGAGTGAGATGCCAGCTCCTTTCATTCAGTCAGTAGCTTCAAACATTTCTGGTATATGAATAACATGATGTTTTTCAATGGCAAAAATCAATGAATATTGTAAATGCACAAACAGTAATTTCTCCGCATTGCAAGGTGCAATTCTGAAATTTTTTGCTTTTTCCTGCTCCTCTTAGCATGATAAAGAAGATTCAAAGAGAGTGAGATGAGAGCTCCTTTCATTCAGTCAGTAGCTTCAATCATTTCTGGACGTTTTTCAATGGCAAAAATCAATGAATATTGTAAATGCACAAACAGTAATTTCTCCGCATTGCAAGGTGCAATTCTGAAATGTTTTGCTTTTTCCTGCTCCTCTTAGCATGATAAAGAAGATTCAAAGAGAGTGAGATGCCAGCTCCTTTCATTCAGTCAGTAGCTTCAATCATTTCTGGACGTTTTTCAATGGCAAAAATCAATGAATATTGTAAATGCACAAACAGTAATTTCTCCGCATTGCAAGGTGCAATTCTGAAATTTTTTGCTTTTTCCTGCTCCTCTTAGCATGATAAAGAAGATTCAAAGAGAGTGAGATGCCAGCTCCTTTCATTCAGTCAGTAGCTTCAAACATTTCTGGTATATGAATAACATGATGTTTTTCAATGGCAAAAATCAATGAATATTGTAAATGCACAAACAGTAATTTCTCCGCATTGCAAGGTGCAATTCTGAAATTTTTTGCTTTTTCCTGCTCCTCTTAGCATGATAAAGAAGATTCAAAGAGAGTGAGATGAGAGCTCCTTTCATTCAGTCAGTAGCTTCAATCATTTCTGGACGTTTTTCAATGGCAAAAATCAATGAATATTGTAAATGCACAAACAGTAATTTCTCCGCATTGCAAGGTGCAATTCTGAAATGTTTTGCTTTTTCCTGCTCCTCTTAGCATGATAAAGAAGATTCAAAGAGAGTGAGATGCCAGCTCCTTTCATTCAGTCAGTAGCTTCAATCATTTCTGGACGTTTTTCAATGGCAAAAATCAATGAATATTGTAAATGCACAAACAGTAATTTCTCCGCATTGCAAGGTGCAATTCTGAAATTTTTTGCTTTTTCCTGCTCCTCTTAGCATGATAAAGAAGATTCAAAGAGAGTGAGATGCCAGCTCCTTTCATTCAGTCAGTAGCTTCAATCATTTCTGGTATATGAATAACATGATGTTTTTCAATGGCAAAAATCAATGAATATTGTAAATGCACAAACAGTAATTTCTCCGCATTGCAAGGTGCAATTCTGAAATTTTTTGCTTTTTCCTGCTCCTCTTAGCATGATAAAGAAGATTCAAAGAGAGTGAGATGCCAGCTCCTTTCATTCAGTCAGTAGCTTCAATCATTTCTGGACGTTTTTCAATGGCAAAAATCAATGAATATTGTAAATGCACAAACAGTAATTTCTCCGCATTGCAAGGTGCAATTCTGAAATTTTTTGCTTTTTCCTGCTCCTCTTAGCATGGTAAAGAAGACTCAAAGAGAGTGAGATGCCAGCTCCTTTCATTCAGTCAGTAGCTTCAATCATTTCTGGACGTTTTTCAACGGCAAAAATCAATGAATATTGTAGATGCACAAACAGTAATTTCTCCGCATTGCAAGGTGCAATTCTGAAATTTTTTGCTTTTTCCTGCTCCTCTTAGCATGATAAAGAAGATTCAAAGAGACTGAGATGCCAGCTCCTTTCATTCAGTCAGTAGCTTCAATCATTTCTGGACGTTTTTCAATGGCAAAAATCAATGAATATTGTAAATGCACAAACAGTAATTTCTCCGCATTGCAAGGTGCAATTCTGAAATTTTTTGCTTTTTCCTGCTCCTCTTAGCATGATAAAGAAGATTCAAAGAGAGTGAGATGCCAGCTCCTTTCATTCAGTCAGTAGCTTCAATCATTTCTGGATGTTTTTCAATGGCAAAAATCAATGAATATTGTAAATGCACAAACAGTAATTTCTCCGCATTGCAAGGTGCAATTCTGAAATTTTTTGCTTTTTCCTGCTCCTCTTAGCATGATAAAGAAGATTCAAAGAGAGTGAGATGCCAGCTCCTTTCATTCAGTCAGTAGCTTCAATCATTTCTGGACGTTTTTCAAAGGCAAAAATCAATGAATATTGTAAATGCACAAACAGTAATTTCTCCGCATTGCAAGGTGCAATTCTGAAATTTTTTGCTTTTTCCTGCTCCTCTTAGCATGATAAAGAAGATTCAAAGAGAGTGAGATGCCAGCTACTTTCATTCAGTCAGTAGCATCAAACATTTCTGGTATATGAATAACATGATGTTTTTCAATGGCAAAAATCAATGAATATTGTAAATGCACAAACAGTAATTTCTTCGCATTGCAAGGTGCAATTCTGAAATTTTTTGCTTTTTCCTGCTCCTCTTAGCATGATAAAAAAGATTCAAAGAGAGTGAGATGCCAGCTCCTTTCATTCAGTCAGTAGCTTCAAACATTTCTGGTATATGAATAACATGATGTTTTTCAATGGCGGCAAAAATCAATGAATATTGTAAATGCACAAACAGTAATTTCTCCGCATTGCAAGGTGCAATTCTGAAATTTTTTGCTTTTTCCTGCTCCTCTTAGCATGATAAAGAAGATTCAAAGAGAGTGAGATGCCAGCTCCTTTCATTCAGTCAGTAGCTTCAATCATTTCTGGACGTTTTTCAATGGCAAAAATCAATGAATATTGTAAATGCACAAACAGTAATTTCTCCGCATTGCAAGGTGCAATTCTGAAATTTTTTGCTTTTTCCTGCTCCTCTTAGCATGATAAAGAAGATTCAAAGAGAGTGAGATGCCAGCTCCTTTCATTCAGTCAGTAGCTTCAATCATTTCTGGACGTTTTTCAATGGCAAAAATCAATGAATATTGTAAATGCACAAACAGTAATTTCTCCGCATTGCAAGGTGCAATTCTGAAATTTTTTGCTTTTTCCTGCTCCTCTTAGTATGATAAAGAAGATTCAAAGAGAGTGAGATGCCAGCTCCTTTCATTCAGTCAGTAGCTTCAAACATTTCTGGTATATGAATAACATGATGTTTTTCAATGGCAAAAATAAATGAATATTGTAAATGCACAAACAGTAATTTCTCCGCATTGCAAGGTGCAATTCTGAAATTTTTTGCTTTTTCCTGCTCCTCTTAGCATGATAAAGAAGATTCAAAGAGAGTGAGATGCCAGCTCCTTTCATTCAGTCAGTAGCTTCAATCATTTCTGGACGTTTTTCAAAGGCAAAAATAAATGAATATTGTAAATGCACAAACAGTAATTTCTCCGCATTGCAAGGTGCAATTCTGAAATTTTTTGCTTTTTCCTGCTCCTCTTAGTATGATAAAGAAGATTCAAAGAGAGTGAGATGCCAGCTCCTTTCATTCAGTCAGTAGCTTCAAACATTTCTGGTATATGAATAACATGATGTTTTTCAATGGCAAAAATCAATGAATATTGTAAATGCACAAACAGTAATTTCTCCGCATTGCAAGGTGCAATTCTGAAATTTTTTGCTTTTTCCTGCTCCTCTTAGCATGATAAAGAAGATTCAAAGAGAGTGAGATGCCAGCTCCTTTCATTCAGTCAGTAGCTTCAATCATTTCTGGTATATGAATAACATGATGTTTTTCAATGGCAAAAATTAATGAATATTGTAAATGCACAAACAGTAATTTCTCCGCACTGCAAGGTGCAATTCTGAAATTTTTTGCTTTTTCCTGCTCCTCTTAGCATGATAAAGAAGATTCAAAGAGAGTGAGATGCCAGCTCCTTTCATTCAGTCAGTAGCTTCAAACATTTCTGGTATATGAATAACATGATGTTTTTCAATGGCAAAAATCAATGAATATTGTAAATGCACAAACAGTAATTTCTCCGCATTGCAAGGTGCAATTCTGAAATTTTTTGCTTTTTCCTGCTCCTCTTAGCATGATAAAGAAGATTCAAAGAGAGTGAGATGAGAGCTCCTTTCATTCAGTCAGTAGCTTCAATCATTTCTGGACGTTTTTCAATGGCAAAAATCAATGAATATTGTAAATGCACAAACAGTAATTTCTCCGCATTGCAAGGTGCAATTCTGAAATTTTTTGCTTTTTCCTGCTCCTCTTAGCATGATAAAGAAGATTCAAAGAGAGTGAGATGCCAGCTCCTTTCATTCAGTCAGTAGCTTCAATCATTTCTGGACGTTTTTCAATGGCAAAAATCAATGAATATTGTAAATGCACAAACAGTAATTTCTCCGCATTGCAAGGTGCAATTCTGAAATTTTTTGCTTTTTCCTGCTCCTCTTAGCATGATAAAGAAGATTCAAAGAGAGTGAGATGCCAGCTCCTTTCATTCAGTCAGTAGCTTCAATCATTTCTGGTATATGAATAACATGATGTTTTTCAATGGCAAAAATCAATGAATATTGTAAATGCACAAACAGTAATTTCTCCGCATTGCAAGGTGCAATTCTGAAATTTTTTGCTTTTTCCTGCTCCTCTTAGCATGATAAAGAAAATTCAAAGAGATTGAGATGCCAGCTCCTTTCATTCAGTCAGTAGCTTCAATCATTTCTGGACGTTTTTCAATGGCAAAAATCAATGAATATTGTAAATGCACAAACAGTAATTTCTCCGCATTGCAAGGTGCAATTCTGAAATTTTTTGCTTTTTCCTGCTCCTCTTAGCATGGTAAAGAAGACTCAAAGAGAGTGAGATGCCAGCTCCTTTCATTCAGTCAGTAGCTTCAATCATTTCTGGACGTTTTTCAACGGCAAAAATCAATGAATATTGTAGATGCACAAACAGTAATTTCTCCGCATTGCAAGGTGCAATTCTGAAATTTTTTGCTTTTTCCTGCTCCTCTTAGCATGATAAAGAAGATTCAAAGAGACTGAGATGCCAGCTCCTTTCATTCAGTCAGTAGCTTCAATCATTTCTGGACGTTTTTCAATGGCAAAAATCAATGAATATTGTAAATGCACAAACAGTAATTTCTCCGCATTGCAAGGTGCAATTCTGAAATTTTTTGCTTTTTCCTGCTCCTCTTAGCATGATAAAGAAGATTCAAAGAGAGTGAGATGCCAGCTCCTTTCATTCAGTCAGTAGCTTCAATCATTTCTGGATGTTTTTCAATGGCAAAAATCAATGAATATTGTAAATGCACAAACAGTAATTTCTCCGCATTGCAAGGTGCAATTCTGAAATTTTTTGCTTTTTCCTGCTCCTCTTAGCATGATAAAGAAGATTCAAAGAGAGTGAGATGCCAGCTCCTTTCATTCAGTCAGTAGCTTCAATCATTTCTGGACGTTTTTCAATGGCAAAAATCAATGAATATTGTAAATGCACAAACAGTAATTTCTCCGCATTGCAAGGTGCAATTCTGAAATTTTTTGCTTTTTCCTGCTCCTCTTAGCATGATAAAGAAGATTCAAAGAGAGTGAGATGCCAGCTCCTTTCATTCAGTCAGTAGCATCAAACATTTCTGGTATATGAATAACATGATGTTTTTCAATGGCAAAAATCAATGAATATTGTAAATGCACAAACAGTAATTTCTTCGCATTGCAAGGTGCAATTCTGAAATTTTTTGCTTTTTCCTGCTCCTCTTAGCATGATAAAGAAGATTCAAAGAGAGTGAGATGCCAGCTCCTTTCATTCAGTCAGTAGCTTCAAACATTTCTGGTATATGAATAACATGATGTTTTTCAATGGCGGCAAAAATCAATGAATATTGTAAATGCACAAACAGTAATTTCTCCGCATTGCAAGGTGCAATTCTGAAATTTTTTGCTTTTTCCTGCTCCTCTTAGCATGATAAAGAAGATTCAAAGAGAGTGAGATGCCAGCTCCTTTCATTCAGTCAGTAGCTTCAATCATTTCTGGACGTTTTTCAATGGCAAAAATCAATGAATATTGTAAATGCACAAACAGTAATTTCTCCGCATTGCAAGGTGCAATTCTGAAATTTTTTGCTTTTTCCTGCTCCTCTTAGCATGATAAAGAAGATTCAAAGAGAGTGAGATGCCAGCTCCTTTCATTCAGTCAGTAGCTTCAATCATTTCTGGACGTTTTTCAATGGCAAAAATCAATGAATATTGTAAATGCACAAACAGTAATTTCTCCGCATTGCAAGGTGCAATTCTGAAATTTTTTGCTTTTTCCTGCTCCTCTTAGTATGATAAAGAAGATTCAAAGAGAGTGAGATGCCAGCTCCTTTCATTCAGTCAGTAGCTTCAAACATTTCTGGTATATGAATAACATGATGTTTTTCAATGGCAAAAATCAATGAATATTGTAAATGCACAAACAGTAATTTCTCCGCATTGCAAGGAGCAATTCTGAAATTTTTTGCTTTTTCCTGCTCCTCTTAGCATGATAAAGAAGATTCAAAGAGAGTGAGATGCCAGCTCCTTTCATTCAGTCAGTAGCTTCAATCATTTCTGGTATATGAATAACATGATGTTTTTCAATGGCAAAAATTAATGAATATTGTAAATGCACAAACAGTAATTTCTCCGCATTGCAAGGTGCAATTCTGAAATTTTTTGCTTTTTCCTGCTCCTCTTAGCATGATAAAGAAGATTCAAAGAGAGTGAGATGCCAGCTCCTTTCATTCAGTCAGTAGCTTCAATCATTTCTGGACGTTTTTCAATGGCAAAAATCAATGAATATTGTAAATGCACAAACAGTAATTTCTCCGCATTGAAGGTGCAATTCTGAAATTTTTTGCTTTTTCCTGCTCCTCTTAGTATGATAAAGAAGATTCAAAGAGAGTGAGATGCCAGCTCCTTTCATTCAGTCAGTAGCTTCAAACATTTCTGGTATATGAATAACATGATGTTTTTCAATGGCAAAAATCAATGAATATTGTAAATGCACAAACAGTAATTTCTCCGCATTGCAAGGTGCAATTCTGAAATTTTTTGCTTTTTCCTGCTCCTCTTAGCATGATAAAGAAGATTCAAAGAGAGTGAGATGCCAGCTCCTTTCATTCAGTCAGTAGCTTCAATCATTTCTGGTATATGAATAACATGATGTTTTTCAATGGCAAAAATTAATGAATATTGTAAATGCACAAACAGTAATTTCTCCGCATTGCAAGGTGCAATTCTGAAATTTTTTGCTTTTTCCTGCTCCTCTTAGCATGATAAAGAAGATTCAAAGAGAGTGAGATGCCAGCTCCTTTCATTCAGTCAGTAGCTTCAATCATTTCTGGACGTTTTTCAATGGCAAAAATCAATGAATATTGTAAATGCACAAACAGTAATTTCTCCGCATTGAAGGTGCAATTCTGAAATTTTTTGCTTTTTCCTGCTCCTCTTAGCATGATAAAGAAGATTCAAAGAGAGTGAGATGCCAGCTCCTTTCATTCAGTCAGTAGCTTCAATCATTTCTGGTATATGAATAACATGATGTTTTTCAATGGCAAAAATTAATGAATATTGTAAATGCACAAACAGTAATTTCTCCGCATTGCAAGGTGCAATTCTGAAATTTTTTGCTTTTTCCTGCTCCTCTTAGCATGATAAAGAAGATTCAAAGAGAGTGAGATGCCAGCTCCTTTCATTCAGTCAGTAGCTTCAATCATTTCTGGACGTTTTTCAATGGCAAAAATCAATGAATATTGTAAATGCACAAACAGTAATTTCTCCGCATTGAAGGTGCAATTCTGAAATTTTTTGCTTTTTCCTGCTCCTCTTAGCATGATAAAGAAGATTCAAAGAGAGTGAGATGCCAGCTCCTTTCATTCAGTCAGTAGCTTCAATCATTTCTGGACGTTTTTCAATGGCAAAAATCAATGAATATTGTAAATGCACAAACAGTAATTTCTCCGCATTGAAGGTGCAATTCTGAAATTTTTTGCTTTTTCCTGCTCCTCTTAGTATGATAAAGAAGATTCAAAGAGAGTGAGATGCCAGCTCCTTTCATTCAGTCAGTAGCTTCAAACATTTCTGGTATATGAATAACATGATGTTTTTCAATGGCAAAAATCAATGAATATTGTAAATGCACAAACAGTAATTTCTCCGCATTGCAAGGTGCAATTCTGAAATTTTTTGCTTTTTCCTGCTCCTCTTAGCATGATAAAGAAGATTCAAAGAGAGTGAGATGCCAGCTCCTTTCATTCAGTCAGTAGCTTCAATCATTTCTGGTATATGAATAACATGATGTTTTTCAATGGCAAAAATTAATGAATATTGTAAATGCACAAACAGTAATTTCTCCGCATTGCAAGGTGCAATTCTGAAATTTTTTGCTTTTTCCTGCTCCTCTTAGCATGATAAAGAAGATTCAAAGAGAGTGAGATGCCAGCTCCTTTCATTCAGTCAGTAGCTTCAAACATTTCTGGTATATGAATAACATGATGTTTTTCAATGGCAAAAATCAATGAATATTGTAAATGCACAAACAGTAATTTCTCCGCATTGCAAGGTGCAATTCTGAAATTTTTTGCTTTTTCCTGCTCCTCTTAGCATGATAAAGAAGATTCAAAGAGAGTGAGATGAGAGCTCCTTTCATTCAGTCAGTAGCTTCAATCATTTCTGGACGTTTTTCAATGGCAAAAATCAATGAATATTGTAAATGCACAAACAGTAATTTCTCCGCATTGCAAGGTGCAATTCTGAAATTTTTTGCTTTTTCCTGCTCCTCTTAGCATGATAAAGAAGATTCAAAGAGAGTGAGATGCCAGCTCCTTTCATTCAGTCAGTAGCTTCAATCATTTCTGGACGTTTTTCAATGGCAAAAATCAATGAATATTGTAAATGCACAAACAGTAATTTCTCCGCATTGCAAGGTGCAATTCTGAAATTTTTTGCTTTTTCCTGCTCCTCTTAGCATGATAAAGAAGATTCAAAGAGAGTGAGATGCCAGCTCCTTTCATTCAGTCAGTAGCTTCAATCATTTCTGGTATATGAATAACATGATGTTTTTCAATGGCAAAAATCAATGAATATTGTAAATGCACAAACAGTAATTTCTCCGCATTGCAAGGTGCAATTCTGAAATTTTTTGCTTTTTCCTGCTCCTCTTAGCATGATAAAGAAGATTCAAAGAGAGTGAGATGCCAGCTCCTTTCATTCAGTCAGTAGCTTCAATCATTTCTGGACGTTTTTCAATGGCAAAAATCAATGAATATTGTAAATGCACAAACAGTAATTTCTCCGCATTGCAAGGTGCAATTCTGAAATTTTTTGCTTTTTCCTGCTCCTCTTAGCATGGTAAAGAAGACTCAAAGAGAGTGAGATGCCAGCTCCTTTCATTCAGTCAGTAGCTTCAATCATTTCTGGACGTTTTTCAACGGCAAAAATCAATGAATATTGTAGATGCACAAACAGTAATTTCTCCGCATTGCAAGGTGCAATTCTGAAATTTTTTGCTTTTTCCTGCTCCTCTTAGCATGATAAAGAAGATTCAAAGAGACTGAGATGCCAGCTCCTTTCATTCAGTCAGTAGCTTCAATCATTTCTGGACGTTTTTCAATGGCAAAAATCAATGAATATTGTAAATGCACAAACAGTAATTTCTCCGCATTGCAAGGTGCAATTCTGAAATTTTTTGCTTTTTCCTGCTCCTCTTAGCATGATAAAGAAGATTCAAAGAGAGTGAGATGCCAGCTCCTTTCATTCAGTCAGTAGCTTCAATCATTTCTGGATGTTTTTCAATGGCAAAAATCAATGAATATTGTAAATGCACAAACAGTAATTTCTCCGCATTGCAAGGTGCAATTCTGAAATTTTTTGCTTTTTCCTGCTCCTCTTAGCATGATAAAGAAGATTCAAAGAGAGTGAGATGCCAGCTCCTTTCATTCAGTCAGTAGCATCAAACATTTCTGGTATATGAATAACATGATGTTTTTCAATGGCAAAAATCAATGAATATTGTAAATGCACAAACAGTAATTTCTTCGCATTGCAAGGTGCAATTCTGAAATTTTTTGCTTTTTCCTGCTCCTCTTAGCATGATAAAGAAGATTCAAAGAGAGTGAGATGCCAGCTCCTTTCATTCAGTCAGTAGCTTCAAACATTTCTGGTATATGAATAACATGATGTTTTTCATTGGCGGCAAAAATCAATGAATATTGTAAATGCACAAACAGTAATTTCTCCGCATTGCAAGGTGCAATTCTGAAATTTTTTGCTTTTTCCTGCTCCTCTTAGCATGATAAAGAAGATTCAAAGAGAGTGAGATGCCAGCTCCTTTCATTCAGTCAGTAGCTTCAATCATTTCTGGACGTTTTTCAATGGCAAAAATCAATGAATATTGTAAATGCACAAACAGTAATTTCTCCGCATTGCAAGGTGCAATTCTGAAATTTTTTGCTTTTTCCTGCTCCTCTTAGCATGATAAAGAAGATTCAAAGAGAGTGAGATGCCAGCTCCTTTCATTCAGTCAGTAGCTTCAATCATTTCTGGACGTTTTTCAATGGCAAAAATCAATGAATATTGTAAATGCACAAACAGTAATTTCTCCGCATTGCAAGGTGCAATTCTGAAATTTTTTGCTTTTTCCTGCTCCTCTTAGTATGATAAAGAAGATTCAAAGAGAGTGAGATGCCAGCTCCTTTCATTCAGTCAGTAGCTTCAAACATTTCTGGTATATGAATAACATGATGTTTTTCAATGGCAAAAATTAATGAATATTGTAAATGCACAAACAGTAATTTCTCCGCATTGCAAGGTGCAATTCTGAAATTTTTTGCTTTTTCCTGCTCCTCTTAGCATGATAAAGAAGATTCAAAGAGAGTGAGATGCCAGCTCCTTTCATTCAGTCAGTAGCTTCAATCATTTCTGGACGTTTTTCAATGGCAAAAATCAATGAATATTGTAAATGCACAAACAGTAATTTCTCCGCATTGCAAGGTGCAATTCTGAAATTTTTTGCTTTTTCCTGCTCCTCTTAGTATGATAAAGAAGATTCAAAGAGAGTGAGATGCCAGCTCCTTTCATTCAGTCAGTAGCTTCAAACATTTCTGGTATATGAATAACATGATGTTTTTCAATGGCAAAAATCTATGAATATTGTAAATGCACAAACAGTAATTTCTCCGCATTGCAAGGTGCAATTCTGAAATTTTTTGCTTTTTCCTGCTCCTCTTAGCATGATAAAGAAGATTCAAAGAGAGTGAGATGCCAGCTCCTTTCATTCAGTCAGTAGCTTCAATCATTTCTGGTATATGAATAACATGATGTTTTTCAATGGCAAAAATTAATGAATATTGTAAATGCACAAACAGTAATTTCTCCGCATTGCAAGGTGCAATTCTGAAATTTTTTGCTTTTTCCTGCTCCTCTTAGCATGATAAAGAAGATTCAAAGAGAGTGAGATGCCAGCTCCTTTCATTCAGTCAGTAGCTTCAATCATTTCTGGACGTTTTTCAATGGCAAAAATCAATGAATATTGTAAATGCACAAACAGTAATTTCTCCGCATTGAAGGTGCAATTCTGAAATTTTTTGCTTTTTCCTGCTCCTCTTAGCATGATAAAGAAGATTCAAAGAGAGTGAGATGCCAGCTCCTTTCATTCAGTCAGTAGCTTCAAACATTTCTGGTGTATGAATAACATGATGTTTTTCAATGGCAAAAATCAATGAATATTGTAAATGCACAAACAGTAATTTCTCCGCATTGCAAGGTGCAATTCTGAAATTTTTTGCTTTTTCCTGCTCCTCTTAGCATGATAAAGAAGATTCAAAGAGAGTGAGATGAGAGCTCCTTTCATTCAGTCAGTAGCTTCAATCATTTCTGGACGTTTTTCAATGGCAAAAATCAATGAATATTGTAAATGCACAAACAGTAATTTCTCCGCATTGCAAGGTGCAATTCTGAAATTTTTTGCTTTTTCCTGCTCCTCTTAGCATGATAAAGAAGATTCAAAGAGAGTGAGATGCCAGCTCCTTTCATTCAGTCAGTAGCTTTAATCATTTCTGGACGTTTTTCAATGGCAAAAATCAATGAATATTGTAAATGCACAAGCAGTAATTTCTCCGCATTGCAAGGTGCAATTCTGAAATTTTTTGCTTTTTCCTGCTCCTCTTAGCATGATAAAGAAGATTCAAAGAGAGTGAGATGCCAGCTCCTTTCATTCAGTCAGTAGCTTCAATCATTTCTGGACGTTTTTCAATGGCAAAAATCAATGAATATTGTAAATGCACAAACAGTAATTTCTCCGCATTGCAAGGTGCAATTCTGAAATGTTTTGCTTTTTCCTGCTCCTCTTAGCATGAAAAAGAAGATTCAAAGAGCGTGAGATGCCAGATCCTTTCATTCAGTCAGTAGCTTCAATCATTTCTGGTATATGAATAACATGATGTTTTTCAATGGCAAAAATCAATGAATATTGTAAATGCACAAACAGTAATTTCTCCGCATTGCAAGGTGCAATTCTGAATTTTTTTGCTTTTTCCTGCTCCTCTTAGCATGATAAAGAAGATTCAAAGAGAGTGAGATGCCAGCTCCTTTCATTCAGTCAGTAGCTTCAATCATTTCTGGACGTTTTTCAATGGCAAAAATCAATGAATATTGTAAATGCACAAACAGTAATTTCTCCGCATTGCAAGGTGCAATTCTGAAATTTTTTGCTTTTTCCTGCTCCTCTTAGCATGATAAAGAAGATTCAAAGAGAGTGAGATGCCAGCTCCTTTCAGTCAGTAGCTTCAATCATTTCTGGACATTTTTCAATGGCAAAAATCAATGAATATTGTAAATGCACAAACAGTAATTTCTCCGCATTGCAAGGTGCAATTCTGAAATTTTTTGCTTTTTCCTGCTCCTCTTAGCATGATAAAGAAGATTCAAAGAGAGTGAGATGCCAGCTCCTTTCATTCAGTCAGTAGCTTCAAACATTTCTGGTATATGAATAACATGATGTTTTTCAATGGCAAAAATCAATGAATATTGTAAATGCACAAACAGTAATTTCTTCGCATTGCAAGGTGCAATTCTGAAATTTTTTGCTTTTTCCTGCTCCTCTTAGCATGATAAAGAAGATTCAAAGAGAGTGAGATGCCAGCTCCTTTCATTCAGTCAGTAGCTTCAAACATTTCTGGTATATGAATAACATGATGTTTTTCAATGGCAAAAATCAATGAATATTGTAAATGCACAAACAGTAATTTCTCCGCATTGCAAGGTGCAATTCTGAAATTTTTTGCTTTTTCCTGCTCCTCTTAGCATGATAAAGAAGATTCAAAGAGAGTGAGATGCCAGCTCCTTTCATTCAGTCAGTAGCTTCAATCATTTCTGGACGTTTTTCAATGGCAAAAATCAATGAATATTGTAAATGCACAAACAGTAATTTCTCCGCATTGCAAGGTGCAATTCTGAAATTTTTTGCTTTTTCCTGCTCCTCTTAGCATGATAAAGAAGATTCAAAGAGAGTGAGATGCCAGCTCCTTTCATTCAGTCAGTAGCTTCAATCATTTCTGGACGTTTTTCAATGGCAAAAATCAATGAATATTGTAAATGCACAAACAGTAATTTCTCCGCATTGAAGGTGCAATTCTGAAATTTTTTGCTTTTTCCTGCTCCTCTTAGCATGATAAAGAAGATTCAAAGAGAGTGAGATGCCAGCTCCTTTCATTCAGTCAGTAGCTTCAAACATTTCTGGTATATGAATAACATGATGTTTTTCAATGGCAAAAATCAATGAATATTGTAAATGCACAAACAGTAATTTCTCCGCATTGCAAGGTGCAATTCTGAAATTTTTTGCTTTTTCCTGCTCCTCTTAGCATGATAAAGAAGATTCAAAGAGAGTGAGATGAGAGCTCCTTTCATTCAGTCAGTAGCTTCAATCATTTCTGGACGTTTTTCAATGGCAAAAATCAATGAATATTGTAAATGCACAAACAGTAATTTCTCCGCATTGCAAGGTGCAATTCTGAAATGTTTTGCTTTTTCCTGCTCCTCTTAGCATGATAAAGAAGATTCAAAGAGAGTGAGATGCCAGCTCCTTTCATTCAGTCAGTAGCTTCAATCATTTCTGGACGTTTTTCAATGGCAAAAATCAATGAATATTGTAAATGCACAAACAGTAATTTCTCCGCATTGCAAGGTGCAATTCTGAAATTTTTTGCTTTTTCCTGCTCCTCTTAGCATGATAAAGAAGATTCAAAGAGAGTGAGATGCCAGCTCCTTTCATTCAGTCAGTAGCTTCAAACATTTCTGGTATATGAATAACATGATGTTTTTCAATGGCAAAAATCAATGAATATTGTAAATGCACAAACAGTAATTTCTCCGCATTGCAAGGTGCAATTCTGAAATTTTTTGCTTTTTCCTGCTCCTCTTAGCATGATAAAGAAGATTCAAAGAGAGTGAGATGAGAGCTCCTTTCATTCAGTCAGTAGCTTCAATCATTTCTGGACGTTTTTCAATGGCAAAAATCAATGAATATTGTAAATGCACAAACAGTAATTTCTCCGCATTGCAAGGTGCAATTCTGAAATGTTTTGCTTTTTCCTGCTCCTCTTAGCATGATAAAGAAGATTCAAAGAGAGTGAGATGCCAGCTCCTTTCATTCAGTCAGTAGCTTCAATCATTTCTGGACGTTTTTCAATGACAAAAATCAATGAATATTGTAAATGCACAAACAGTAATTTCTCCGCATTGCAAGGTGCAATTCTGAAATTTTTTGCTTTTTCCTGCTCCTCTTAGCATGATAAAGAAGATTCAAAGAGAGTGAGATGCCAGCTCCTTTCATTCAGTCAGTAGCTTCAATCATTTCTGGTATATGAATAACATGATGTTTTTCAATGGCAAAAATCAATGAATATTGTAAATGCACAAACAGTAATTTCTCCGCATTGCAAGGTGCAATTCTGAAATTTTTTGCTTTTTCCTGCTCCTCTTAGCATGATAAAGAAGATTCAAAGAGAGTGAGATGCCAGCTCCTTTCATTCAGTCAGTAGCTTCAATCATTTCTGGACGTTTTTCAATGGCAAAAATCAATGAATATTGTAAATGCACAAACAGTAATTTCTCCGCATTGCAAGGTGCAATTCTGAAATTTTTTGCTTTTTCCTGCTCCTCTTAGCATGGTAAAGAAGACTCAAAGAGAGTGAGATGCCAGCTCCTTTCATTCAGTCAGTAGCTTCAATCATTTCTGGACGTTTTTCAACGGCAAAAATCAATGAATATTGTAGATGCACAAACAGTAATTTCTCCGCATTGCAAGGTGCAATTCTGAAATTTTTTGCTTTTTCCTGCTCCTCTTAGCATGATAAAGAAGATTCAAAGAGATTGAGATGCCAGCTCCTTTCATTCAGTCAGTAGCTTCAATCATTTCTGGACGTTTTTCAATGGCAAAAATCAATGAATATTGTAAATGCACAAACAGTAATTTCTCCGCATTGCAAGGTGCAATTCTGAAATTTTTTGCTTTTTCCTGCTCCTCTTAGCATGATAAAGAAGATTCAAAGAGAGTGAGATGCCAGCTCCTTTCATTCAGTCAGTAGCTTCAATCATTTCTGGATGTTTTTCAATGGCAAAAATCAATGAATATTGTAAATGCACAAACAGTAATTTCTCCGCATTGCAAGGTGCAATTCTGAAATTTTTTGCTTTTTCCTGCTCCTCTTAGCATGATAAAGAAGATTCAAAGAGAGTGAGATGCCAGCTCCTTTCATTCAGTCAGTAGCTTCAATCATTTCTGGACGTTTTTCAAAGGCAAAAATCAATGAATATTGTAAATGCACAAACAGTAATTTCTCCGCATTGCAAGGTGCAATTCTGAAATTTTTTGCTTTTTCCTGCTCCTCTTAGCATGATAAAGAAGATTCAAAGAGAGTGAGATGCCAGCTACTTTCATTCAGTCAGTAGCATCAAACATTTCTGGTATATGAATAACATGATGTTTTTCAATGGCAAAAATCAATGAATATTGTAAATGCACAAACAGTAATTTCTTCGCATTGCAAGGTGCAATTCTGAAATTTTTTGCTTTTTCCTGCTCCTCTTAGCATGATAAAAAAGATTCAAAGAGAGTGAGATGCCAGCTCCTTTCATTCAGTCAGTAGCTTCAAACATTTCTGGTATATGAATAACATTATGTTTTTCAATGGCGGCAAAAATCAATGAATATTGTAAATGCACAAACAGTAATTTCTCCGCATTGCAAGGTGCAATTCTGAAATTTTTTGCTTTTTCCTGCTCCTCTTAGCATGATAAAGAAGATTCAAAGAGAGTGAGATGCCAGCTCCTTTCATTCAGTCAGTAGCTTCAATCATTTCTGGACGTTTTTCAATGGCAAAAATCAATGAATATTGTAAATGCACAAACAGTAATTTCTCCGCATTGCAAGGTGCAATTCTGAAATTTTTTGCTTTTTCCTGCTCCTCTTAGCATGATAAAGAAGATTCAAAGAGAGTGAGATGCCAGCTCCTTTCATTCAGTCAGTAGCTTCAATCATTTCTGGACGTTTTTCAATGGCAAAAATCAATGAATATTGTAAATGCACAAACAGTAATTTCTCCGCATTGCAAGGTGCAATTCTGAAATTTTTTGCTTTTTCCTGCTCCTCTTAGTATGATAAAGAAGATTCAAAGAGAGTGAGATGCCAGCTCCTTTCATTCAGTCAGTAGCTTCAAACATTTCTGGTATATGAATAACATGATGTTTTTCAATGGCAAAAATCAATGAATATTGTAAATGCACAAACAGTAATTTCTCCGCATTGCAAGGTGCAATTCTGAAATTTTTTGCTTTTTCCTGCTCCTCTTAGCATGATAAAGAAGATTCAAAGAGAGTGAGATGCCAGCTCCTTTCATTCAGTCAGTAGCTTCAATCATTTCTGGACGTTTTTCAAAGGCAAAAATAAATGAATATTGTAAATGCACAAACAGTAATTTCTCCGCATTGCAAGGTGCAATTCTGAAATTTTTTGCTTTTTCCTGCTCCTCTTAGTATGATAAAGAAGATTCAAAGAGAGTGAGATGCCAGCTCCTTTCATTCAGTCAGTAGCTTCAAACATTTCTGGTATATGAATAACATGATGTTTTTCAATGGCAAAAATCAATGAATATTGTAAATGCACAAACAGTAATTTCTCCGCATTGCAAGGTGCAATTCTGAAATTTTTTGCTTTTTCCTGCTCCTCTTAGCATGATAAAGAAGATTCAAAGAGAGTGAGATGCCAGCTCCTTTCATTCAGTCAGTAGCTTCAATCATTTCTGGTATATGAATAACATGATGTTTTTCAATGGCAAAAATTAATGAATATTGTAAATGCACAAACAGTAATTTCTCCGCACTGCAAGGTGCAATTCTGAAATTTTTTGCTTTTTCCTGCTCCTCTTAGCATGATAAAGAAGATTCAAAGAGAGTGAGATGCCAGCTCCTTTCATTCAGTCAGTAGCTTCAATCATTTCTGGACGTTTTTCAATGGCAAAAATCAATGAATATTGTAAATGCACAAACAGTAATTTCTCCGCATTGAAGGTGCAATTCTGAAATTTTTTGCTTTTTCCTGCTCCTCTTAGCATGATAAAGAAGATTCAAAGAGAGTGAGATGCCAGCTCCTTTCATTCAGTCAGTAGCTTCAAACATTTCTGGTATATGAATAACATGATGTTTTTCAATGGCAAAAATCAATGAATATTGTAAATGCACAAACAGTAATTTCTCCGCATTGCAAGGTGCAATTCTGAAATTTTTTGCTTTTTCCTGCTCCTCTTAGCATGATAAAGAAGATTCAAAGAGAGTGAGATGAGAGCTCCTTTCATTCAGTCAGTAGCTTCAATCATTTCTGGACGTTTTTCAATGGCAAAAATCAATGAATATTGTAAATGCACAAACAGTAATTTCTCCGCATTGCAAGGTGCAATTCTGAAATTTTTTGCTTTTTCCTGCTCCTCTTAGCATGATAAAGAAGATTCAAAGAGAGTGAGATGCCAGCTCCTTTCATTCAGTCAGTAGCTTCAATCATTTCTGGACGTTTTTCAATGGCAAAAATCAATGAATATTGTAAATGCACAAACAGTAATTTCTCCGCATTGCAAGGTGCAATTCTGAAATTTTTTGCTTTTTCCTGCTCCTCTTAGCATGATAAAGAAGATTCAAAGAGAGTGAGATGCCAGCTCCTTTCATTCAGTCAGTAGCTTCAATCATTTCTGGTATATGAATAACATGATGTTTTTCAATGGCAAAAATCAATGAATATTGTAAATGCACAAACAGTAATTTCTCCGCATTGCAAGGTGCAATTCTGAAATTTTTTGCTTTTTCCTGCTCCTCTTAGCATGATAAAGAAGATTCAAAGAGAGTGAGATGCCAGCTCCTTTCATTCAGTCAGTAGCTTCAATCATTTCTGGACGTTTTTCAATGGCAAAAATCAATGAATATTGTAAATGCACAAACAGTAATTTCTCCGCATTGCAAGGTGCAATTCTGAAATTTTTTGCTTTTTCCTGCTCCTCTTAGCATGGTAAAGAAGACTCAAAGAGAGTGAGATGCCAGCTCCTTTCATTCAGTCAGTAGCTTCAATCATTTCTGGACGTTTTTCAACGGCAAAAATCAATGAATATTGTAGATGCACAAACAGTAATTTCTCCGCATTGCAAGGTGCAATTCTGAAATTTTTTGCTTTTTCCTGCTCCTCTTAGCATGATAAAGAAGATTCAAAGAGACTGAGATGCCAGCTCCTTTCATTCAGTCAGTAGCTTCAATCATTTCTGGACGTTTTTCAATGGCAAAAATCAATGAATATTGTAAATGCACAAACAGTAATTTCTCCGCATTGCAAGGTGCAATTCTGAAATTTTTTGCTTTTTCCTGCTCCTCTTAGCATGATAAAGAAGATTCAAAGAGAGTGAGATGCCAGCTCCTTTCATTCAGTCAGTAGCTTCAATCATTTCTGGATGTTTTTCAATGGCAAAAATCAATGAATATTGTAAATGCACAAACAGTAATTTCTCCGCATTGCAAGGTGCAATTCTGAAATTTTTTGCTTTTTCCTGCTCCTCTTAGCATGATAAAGAAGATTCAAAGAGAGTGAGATGCCAGCTCCTTTCATTCAGTCAGTAGCATCAAACATTTCTGGTATATGAATAACATGATGTTTTTCAATGGCAAAAATCAATGAATATTGTAAATGCACAAAGAGTAATTTCTTCGCATTGCAAGGTGCAATTCTGAAATTTTTTGCTTTTTCCTGCTCCTCTTAGCATGATAAAGAAGATTCAAAGAGAGTGAGATGCCAGCTCCTTTCATTCAGTCAGTAGCTTCAAACATTTCTGGTATATGAATAACATGATGTTTTTCAATGGCGGCAAAAATCAATGAATATTGTAAATGCACAAACAGTAATTTCTCCGCATTGCAAGGTGCAATTCTGAAATTTTTTGCTTTTTCCTGCTCCTCTTAGCATGATAAAGAAGATTCAAAGAGAGTGAGATGCCAGCTCCTTTCATTCAGTCAGTAGCTTCAATCATTTCTGGACATTTTTCAATGGCAAAAATCAATGAATATTGTAAATGCACAAACAGTAATTTCTCCGCATTGCAAGGTGCAATTCTGAAATTTTTTGCTTTTTCCTGCTCCTCTTAGCATGATAAAGAAGATTCAAAGAGAGTGAGATGCCAGCTCCTTTCATTCAGTCAGTAGCTTCAATCATTTCTGGACGTTTTTCAATGGCAAAAATCAATGAATATTGTAAATGCACAAACAGTAATTTCTCCGCATTGAAGGTGCAATTCTGAAATTTTTTGCTTTTTCCTGCTCCTCTTAGCATGATAAAGAAGATTCAAAGAGAGTGAGATGCCAGCTCCTTTCATTCAGTCAGTAGCTTCAAACATTTCTGGTATATGAATAACATGATGTTTTTCAATGGCAAAAATCAATGAATATTGTAAATGCACAAACAGTAATTTCTCCGCATTGCAAGGTGCAATTCTGAAATTTTTTGCTTTTTCCTGCTCCTCTTAGCATGATAAAGAAGATTCAAAGAGAGTGAGATGAGAGCTCCTTTCATTCAGTCAGTAGCTTCAATCATTTCTGGACTTTTTCAATGGCAAAAATCAATGAATATTGTAAATGCACAAACAGTAATTTCTCCGCATTGCAAGGTGCAATTCTGAAATTTTTTGCTTTTTCCTGCTCCTCTTAGCATGATAAAGAAGATTCAAAGAGAGTGAGATGCCAGCTCCTTTCATTCAGTCAGTAGCTTCAATCATTTCTGGACGTTTTTCAATGGCAAAAATCAATGAATATTGTAAATGCACAAACAGTAATTTCTCCGCATTGCAAGGTGCAATTCTGAAATTTTTTGCTTTTTCCTGCTCCTCTTAGCATGATAAAGAAGATTCAAAGAGAGTGAGATGCCAGCTCCTTTCATTCAGTCAGTAGCTTCAATCATTTCTGGTATATGAATAACATGATGTTTTTCAATGGCAAAAATCAATGAATATTGTAAATGCACAAACAGTAATTTCTCCGCATTGCAAGGTGCAATTCTGAAATTTTTTGCTTTTTCCTGCTCCTCTTAGCATGATAAAGAAGATTCAAAGAGAGTGAGATGCCAGCTCCTTTCATTCAGTCAGTAGCTTCAATCATTTCTGGACGTTTTTCAATGGCAAAAATCAATGAATATTGTAAATGCACAAACAGTAATTTCTCCGCATTGCAAGGTGCAATTCTGAAATTTTTTGCTTTTTCCTGCTCCTCTTAGCATGGTAAAGAAGACTCAAAGAGAGTGAGATGCCAGCTCCTTTCATTCAGTCAGTAGCTTCAATCATTTCTGGACGTTTTTCAACGGCAAAAATCAATGAATATTGTAGATGCACAAACAGTAATTTCTCCGCATTGCAAGGTGCAATTCTGAAATTTTTTGCTTTTTCCTGCTCCTCTTAGCATGATAAAGAAGATTCAAAGAGACTGAGATGCCAGCTCCTTTCATTCAGTCAGTAGCTTCAATCATTTCTGGACGTTTTTCAATGGCAAAAATCAATGAATATTGTAAATGCACAAACAGTAATTTCTCCGCATTGCAAGGTGCAATTCTGAAATTTTTTGCTTTTTCCTGCTCCTCTTAGCATGATAAAGAAGATTCAAAGAGAGTGAGATGCCAGCTCCTTTCATTCAGTCAGTAGCTTCAATCATTTCTGGATGTTTTTCAATGGCAAAAATCAATGAATATTGTAAATGCACAAACAGTAATTTCTCCGCATTGCAAGGTGCAATTCTGAAATTTTTTGCTTTTTCCTGCTCCTCTTAGCATGATAAAGAAGATTCAAAGAGAGTGAGATGCCAGCTCCTTTCATTCAGTCAGTAGCTTCAATCATTTCTGGACGTTTTTCAATGGCAAAAATCAATGAATATTGTAAATGCACAAACAGTAATTTCTCCGCATTGCAAGGTGCAATTCTGAAATTTTTTGCTTTTTCCTGCTCCTCTTAGCATGATAAAGAAGATTCAAAGAGAGTGAGATGCCAGCTCCTTTCATTCAGTCAGTAGCATCAAACATTTCTGGTATATGAATAACATGATGTTTTTCAATGGCAAAAATCAATGAATATTGTAAATGCACAAACAGTAATTTCTTCGCATTGCAAGGTGCAATTCTGAAATTTTTTGCTTTTTCCTGCTCCTCTTAGCATGATAAAGAAGATTCAAAGAGAGTGAGATGCCAGCTCCTTTCATTCAGTCAGTAGCTTCAAACATTTCTGGTATATGAATAACATGATGTTTTTCAATGGCGGCAAAAATCAATGAATATTGTAAATGCACAAACAGTAATTTCTCCGCATTGCAAGGTGCAATTCTGAAATTTTTTGCTTTTTCCTGCTCCTCTTAGCATGATAAAGAAGATTCAAAGAGAGTGAGATGCCAGCTCCTTTCATTCAGTCAGTAGCTTCAATCATTTCTGGACGTTTTCCAATGGCAAAAATCAATGAATATTGTAAATGCACAAACAGTAATTTCTCCGCATTGCAAGGTTCAATTCTGAAATTTTTTGCTTTTTCCTGCTCCTCTTAGCATGATAAAGAAGATTCAAAGAGAGTGAGATGCCAGCTCCTTTCATTCAGTCAGTAGCTTCAATCATTTCTGGACGTTTTTCAATGGCAAAAATCAATGAATATTGTAAATGCACAAACAGTAATTTCTCCGCATTGCAAGGTGCAATTCTGAAATTTTTTGCTTTTTCCTGCTCCTCTTAGTATGATAAAGAAGATTCAAAGAGAGTGAGATGCCAGCTCCTTTCATTCAGTCAGTAGCTTCAAACATTTCTGGTATATGAATAACATGATGTTTTTCAATGGCAAAAATCAATGAATATTGTAAATGCACAAACAGTAATTTCTCCGCATTGCAAGGAGCAATTCTGAAATTTTTTGCTTTTTCCTGCTCCTCTTAGCATGATAAAGAAGATTCAAAGAGAGTGAGATGCCAGCTCCTTTCATTCAGTCAGTAGCTTCAATCATTTCTGGTATATGAATAACATGATGTTTTTCAATGGCAAAAATTAATGAATATTGTAAATGCACAAACAGTAATTTCTCCGCATTGCAAGGTGCAATTCTGAAATTTTTTGCTTTTTCCTGCTCCTCTTAGCATGATAAAGAAGATTCAAAGAGAGTGAGATGCCAGCTCCTTTCATTCAGTCAGTAGCTTCAATCATTTCTGGACGTTTTTCAATGGCAAAAATCAATGAATATTGTAAATGCACAAACAGTAATTTCTCCGCATTGAAGGTGCAATTCTGAAATTTTTTGCTTTTTCCTGCTCCTCTTAGTATGATAAAGAAGATTCAAAGAGAGTGAGATGCCAGCTCCTTTCATTCAGTCAGTAGCTTCAAACATTTCTGGTATATGAATAACATGATGTTTTTCAATGGCAAAAATCAATGAATATTGTAAATGCACAAACAGTAATTTCTCCGCATTGCAAGGTGCAATTCTGAAATTTTTTGCTTTTTCCTGCTCCTCTTAGCATGATAAAGAAGATTCAAAGAGAGTGAGATGCCAGCTCCTTTCATTCAGTCAGTAGCTTCAATCATTTCTGGACGTTTTTCAAAGGCAAAAATAAATGAATATTGTAAATGCACAAACAGTAATTTCTCCGCATTGCAAGGTGCAATTCTGAAATTTTTTGCTTTTTCCTGCTCCTCTTAGTATGATAAAGAAGATTCAAAGAGAGTGAGATGCCAGCTCCTTTCATTCAGTCAGTAGCTTCAAACATTTCTGGTATATGAATAACATGATGTTTTTCAATGGCAAAAATCAATGAATATTGTAAATGCACAAACAGTAATTTCTCCGCATTGCAAGGTGCAATTCTGAAATTTTTTGCTTTTTCCTGCTCCTCTTAGCATGATAAAGAAGATTCAAAGAGAGTGAGATGCCAGCTCCTTTCATTCAGTCAGTAGCTTCAATCATTTCTGGTATATGAATAACATGATGTTTTTCAATGGCAAAAATTAATGAATATTGTAAATGCACAAACAGTAATTTCTCCGCATTGCAAGGTGCAATTCTGAAATTTTTTGCTTTTTCCTGCTCCTCTTAGCATGATAAAGAAGATTCAAAGAGAGTGAGATGCCAGCTCCTTTCATTCAGTCAGTAGCTTCAATCATTTCTGGACGTTTTTCAATGGCAAAAATCAATGAATATTGTAAATGCACAAACAGTAATTTCTCCGCATTGAAGGTGCAATTCTGAAATTTTTTGCTTTTTCCTGCTCCTCTTAGCATGATAAAGAAGATTCAAAGAGAGTGAGATGCCAGCTCCTTTCATTCAGTCAGTAGCTTCAATCATTTCTGGACGTTTTTCAATGGCAAAAATCAATGAATATTGTAAATGCACAAACAGTAATTTCTCCGCATTGAAGGTGCAATTCTGAAATTTTTTGCTTTTTCCTGCTCCTCTTAGTATGATAAAGAAGATTCAAAGAGAGTGAGATGCCAGCTCCTTTCATTCAGTCAGTAGCTTCAAACATTTCTGGTATATGAATAACATGATGTTTTTCAATGGCAAAAATCAATGAATATTGTAAATGCACAAACAGTAATTTCTCCGCATTGCAAGGTGCAATTCTGAAATTTTTTGCTTTTTCCTGCTCCTCTTAGCATGATAAAGAAGATTCAAAGAGAGTGAGATGCCAGCTCCTTTCATTCAGTCAGTTGCTTCAATCATTTCTGGACGTTTTTCAAAGGCAAAAATAAATGAATATTGTAAATGCACAAACAGTAATTTCTCCGCATTGCAAGGTGCAATTCTGAAATTTTTTGCTTTTTCCTGCTCCTCTTAGTATGATAAAGAAGATTCAAAGAGAGTGAGATGCCAGCTCCTTTCATTCAGTCAGTAGCTTCAAACATTTCTGGTATATGAATAACATGATGTTTTTCAATGGCAAAAATCAATGAATATTGTAAATGCACAAACAGTAATTTCTCCGCATTGCAAGGTGCAATTCTGAAATTTTTTGCTTTTTCCTGCTCCTCTTAGCATGATAAAGAAGATTCAAAGATAGTGAGATGCCAGCTCCTTTCATTCAGTCAGTAGCTTCAATCATTTCTGGTATATGAATAACATGATGTTTTTCAAAGGCAAAAATTAATGAATATTGTAAATGCACAAACAGTAATTTCTCCGCATTGCAAGGTGCAATTCTGAAATTTTTTGCTTTTTCCTGCTCCTCTTAGCATGATAAAGAAGATTCAAAGAGAGTGAGATGCCAGCTCCTTTCATTCAGTCAGTAGCTTCAAACATTTCTGGTATATGAATAACATGATGTTTTTCAATGGCAAAAATCAATGAATATTGTAAATGCACAAACAGTAATTTCTCCGCATTGCAAGGTGCAATTCTGAAATTTTTTGCTTTTTCCTGCTCCTCTTAGCATGGTAAAGAAGACTCAAAGAGAGTGAGATGCCAGCTCCTTTCATTCAGTCAGTAGCTTCAATCATTTCTGGACGTTTTTCAACGGCAAAAATCAATGAATATTGTAGATGCACAAACAGTAATTTCTCCGCATTGCAAGGTGCAATTCTGAAATTTTTTGCTTTTTCCTGCTCCTCTTAGCATGATAAAGAAGATTCAAAGAGACTGAGATGCCAGCTCCTTTCATTCAGTCAGTAGCTTCAATCATTTCTGGACGTTTTTCAATGGCAAAAATCAATGAATATTGTAAATGCACAAACAGTAATTTCTCCGCATTGCAAGGTGCAATTCTGAAATTTTTTGCTTTTTCCTGCTCCTCTTAGCATGATAAAGAAGATTCAAAGAGAGTGAGATGAGAGCTCCTTTCATTCAGTCAGTAGCTTCAATCATTTCTGGACGTTTTTCAATGGCAAAAATCAATGAATATTGTAAATGCACAAACAGTAATTTCTCCGCATTGCAAGGTGCAATTCTGAAATTTTTTGCTTTTTCCTGCTCCTCTTAGCATGATAAAGAAGATTCAAAGAGAGTGAGATGCCAGCTCCTTTCATTCAGTCAGTAGCTTCAATCATTTCTGGACGTTTTTCAATGGCAAAAATCAATGAATATTGTAAATGCACAAACAGTAATTTCTCCGCATTGCAAGGTGCAATTCTGAAATTTTTTGCTTTTTCCTGCTCCTCTTAGCATGATAAAGAAGATTCAAAGAGAGTGAGATGCCAGCTCCTTTCATTCAGTCAGTAGCTTCAATCATTTCTGGTATATGAATAACATGATGTTTTTCAATGGCAAAAATCAATGAATATTGTAAATGCACAAACAGTAATTTCTCCTCATTGCAAGGTGCAATTCTGAAATTTTTTGCTTTTTCCTGCTCCTCTTAGCATGATAAAGAAGATTCAAAGAGAGTGAGATGCCAGCTCCTTTCATTCAGTCAGTAGCTTCAATCATTTCTGGACGTTTTTCAATGGCAAAAATCAATGAATATTGTAAATGCACAAACAGTAATTTCTCCGCATTGCAAGGTGCAATTCTGAAATTTTTTGCTTTTTCCTGCTCCTCTTAGCATGGTAAAGAAGACTCAAAGAGAGTGAGATGCCAGCTCCTTTCATTCAGTCAGTAGCTTCAATCATTTCTGGACGTTTTTCAACGGCAAAAATCAATGAATATTGTAGATGCACAAACAGTAATTTCTCCGCATTGCAAGGTGCAATTCTGAAATTTTTTGCTTTTTCCTGCTCCTCTTAGCATAATAAAGAAGATTCAAAGAGACTGAGATGCCAGCTCCTTTCATTCAGTCAGTAGCTTCAATCATTTCTGGTATATGAATAACATGATGTTTTTCAATGGCAAAAATCAATGAATATTGTAAATGCACAAACAGTAATTTCTCCGCATTGCAAGGTGCAATTCTGAAATTTTTTGCTTTTTCCTGCTCCTCTTAGCATGATAAAGAAGATTCAAAGAGAGTGAGATGCCAGCTCCTTTCATTCAGTCAGTAGCTTCAATCATTTCTGGACGTTTTTCAAAGGCAAAAATAAATGAATATTGTAAATGCACAAACAGTAATTTCTCCGCATTGCAAGGTGCAATTCTGAAATTTTTTGCTTTTTCCTGCTCCTCTTAGTATGATAAAGAAGATTCAAAGAGAGTGAGATGCCAGCTCCTTTCATTCAGTCAGTAGCTTCAAACATTTCTGGTATATGAATAACATGATGTTTTTCAATGGCAAAAATCAATGAATATTGTAAATGCACAAACAGTAATTTCTCCGCATTGCAAGGTGCAATTCTGAAATTTTTTGCTTTTTCCTGCTCCTCTTAGCATGATAAAGAAGATTCAAAGAGAGTGAGATGCCAGCTCCTTTCATTCAGTCAGTAGCTTCAATCATTTCTGGTATATGAATAACATGATGTTTTTCAATGGCAAAAATTAATGAATATTGTAAATGCACAAACAGTAATTTCTCCGCATTGCAAGGTGCAATTCTGAAATTTTTTGCTTTTTCCTGCTCCTCTTAGCATGATAAAGAAGATTCAAAGAGAGTGAGATGCCAGCTCCTTTCATTCAGTCAGTAGCTTCAATCATTTCTGGACGTTTTTCAATGGCAAAAATCAATGAATATTGTAAATGCACAAACAGTAATTTCTCCGCATTGAAGGTGCAATTCTGAAATTTTTTGCTTTTTCCTGCTCCTCTTAGCATGATAAAGAAGATTCAAAGAGAGTGAGATGCCAGCTCCTTTCATTCAGTCAGTAGCTTCAATCATTTCTGGACGTTTTTCAATGGCAAAAATCAATGAATATTGTAAATGCACAAACAGTAATTTCTCCGCATTGAAGGTGCAATTCTGAAATTTTTTGCTTTTTCCTGCTCCTCTTAGTATGATAAAGAAGATTCAAAGAGAGTGAGATGCCAGCTCCTTTCATTCAGTCAGTAGCTTCAAACATTTCTGGTATATGAATAACATGATGTTTTTCAATGGCAAAAATCAATGAATATTGTAAATGCACAAACAGTAATTTCTCCGCATTGCAAGGTGCAATTCTGAAATTTTTTGCTTTTTCCTGCTCCTCTTAGCATGATAAAGAAGATTCAAAGAGAGTGAGATGCCAGCTCCTTTCATTCAGTCAGTTGCTTCAATCATTTCTGGACGTTTTTCAAAGGCAAAAATAAATGAATATTGTAAATGCACAAACAGTAATTTCTCCGCATTGCAAGGTGCAATTCTGAAATTTTTTGCTTTTTCCTGCTCCTCTTAGTATGATAAAGAAGATTCAAAGAGAGTGAGATGCCAGCTCCTTTCATTCAGTCAGTAGCTTCAAACATTTCTGGTATATGAATAACATGATGTTTTTCAATGGCAAAAATCAATGAATATTGTAAATGCACAAACAGTAATTTCTCCGCATTGCAAGGTGCAATTCTGAAATTTTTTGCTTTTTCCTGCTCCTCTTAGCATGATAAAGAAGATTCAAAGATAGTGAGATGCCAGCTCCTTTCATTCAGTCAGTAGCTTCAATCATTTCTGGTATATGAATAACATGATGTTTTTCAAAGGCAAAAATTAATGAATATTGTAAATGCACAAACAGTAATTTCTCCGCATTGCAAGGTGCAATTCTGAAATTTTTTGCTTTTTCCTGCTCCTCTTAGCATGATAAAGAAGATTCAAAGAGAGTGAGATGCCAGCTCCTTTCATTCAGTCAGTAGCTTCAAACATTTCTGGTATATGAATAACATGATGTTTTTCAATGGCAAAAATCAATGAATATTGTAAATGCACAAACAGTAATTTCTCCGCATTGCAAGGTGCAATTCTGAAATTTTTTGCTTTTTCCTGCTCCTCTTAGCATGGTAAAGAAGACTCAAAGAGAGTGAGATGCCAGCTCCTTTCATTCAGTCAGTAGCTTCAATCATTTCTGGACGTTTTTCAACGGCAAAAATCAATGAATATTGTAGATGCACAAACAGTAATTTCTCCGCATTGCAAGGTGCAATTCTGAAATTTTTTGCTTTTTCCTGCTCCTCTTAGCATGATAAAGAAGATTCAAAGAGACTGAGATGCCAGCTCCTTTCATTCAGTCAGTAGCTTCAATCATTTCTGGACGTTTTTCAATGGCAAAAATCAATGAATATTGTAAATGCACAAACAGTAATTTCTCCGCATTGCAAGGTGCAATTCTGAAATTTTTTGCTTTTTCCTGCTCCTCTTAGCATGATAAAGAAGATTCAAAGAGAGTGAGATGAGAGCTCCTTTCATTCAGTCAGTAGCTTCAATCATTTCTGGACGTTTTTCAATGGCAAAAATCAATGAATATTGTAAATGCACAAACAGTAATTTCTCCGCATTGCAAGGTGCAATTCTGAAATTTTTTGCTTTTTCCTGCTCCTCTTAGCATGATAAAGAAGATTCAAAGAGAGTGAGATGCCAGCTCCTTTCATTCAGTCAGTAGCTTCAATCATTTCTGGACGTTTTTCAATGGCAAAAATCAATGAATATTGTAAATGCACAAACAGTAATTTCTCCGCATTGCAAGGTGCAATTCTGAAATTTTTTGCTTTTTCCTGCTCCTCTTAGCATGATAAAGAAGATTCAAAGAGAGTGAGATGCCAGCTCCTTTCATTCAGTCAGTAGCTTCAATCATTTCTGGTATATGAATAACATGATGTTTTTCAATGGCAAAAATCAATGAATATTGTAAATGCACAAACAGTAATTTCTCCTCATTGCAAGGTGCAATTCTGAAATTTTTTGCTTTTTCCTGCTCCTCTTAGCATGATAAAGAAGATTCAAAGAGAGTGAGATGCCAGCTCCTTTCATTCAGTCAGTAGCTTCAATCATTTCTGGACGTTTTTCAATGGCAAAAATCAATGAATATTGTAAATGCACAAACAGTAATTTCTCCGCATTGCAAGGTGCAATTCTGAAATTTTTTGCTTTTTCCTGCTCCTCTTAGCATGGTAAAGAAGACTCAAAGAGAGTGAGATGCCAGCTCCTTTCATTCAGTCAGTAGCTTCAATCATTTCTGGACGTTTTTCAACGGCAAAAATCAATGAATATTGTAGATGCACAAACAGTAATTTCTCCGCATTGCAAGGTGCAATTCTGAAATTTTTTGCTTTTTCCTGCTCCTCTTAGCATAATAAAGAAGATTCAAAGAGACTGAGATGCCAGCTCCTTTCATTCAGTCAGTAGCTTCAATCATTTCTGGACGTTTTTCAATGGCAAAAATCAATGAATATTGTAAATGCACAAACAGTAATTTCTCCGCATTGCAAGGTGCAATTCTGAAATTTTTTGCTTTTTCCTGCTCCTCTTAGCATGATAAAGAAGAATCAAAGAGAGTGAGATGCCAGCTCCTTTCATTCAGTCAGTAGCTTCAATCATTTCTGGATGTTTTTCAATGGCAAAAATCAATGAATATTGTAAATGCACAAACAGTAATTTCTCCGCATTGCAAGGTGCAATTCTGAAATTTTTTGCTTTTTCCTGCTCCTCTTAGCATGATAAAGAAGATTCAAAGAGAGTGAGATGCCAGCTCCTTTCATTCAGTCAGTAGCATCAAACATTTCTGGTATATGAATAACATGATGTTTTTCAATGGCAAAAATCAATGAATATTGTAAATGCACAAACAGTAATTTCTTCGCATTGCAAGATGCAATTCTGAAATTTTTTGCTTTTTCCTGCTCCTCTTAGCATGATAAAGAAGATTCAAAGAGAGTGAGATGCCAGCTCCTTTCATTCAGTCAGTAGCTTCAATCATTTCTGGTATATGAATAACATGATGTTTTTCATTGGCGGCAAAAATCAATGAATATTGTAAATGCACAAACAGTAATTTCTCCGCATTGCAAGGTGCAATTCTGAAATTTTTTGCTTTTTCCTGCTCCTCTTAGCATGATAAAGAAGATTCAAAGAGAGTGAGATGCCAGCTCCTTTCATTCAGTCAGTAGCTTCAATCATTTCTGGACGTTTTTCAATGGCAAAAATCAATGAATATTGTAAATGCACAAACAGTAATTTCTCCGCATTGCAAGGTGCAATTCTGAAATTTTTTGCTTTTTCCTGCTCCTCTTAGCATGATAAAGAAGATTCAAAGAGAGTGAGATGCCAGCTCCTTTCATTCAGTCAGTAGCTTCAATCATTTCTGGACGTTTTTCAATGGCAAAAATCAATGAATATTGTAAATGCACAAACAGTAATTTCTCCGCATTGCAAGGTGCAATTCTGAAATTTTTTGCTTTTTCCTGCTCCTCTTAGTATGATAAAGAAGATTCAAAGAGAGTGAGATGCCAGCTCCTTTCATTCAGTCAGTAGCTTCAAACATTTCTGGTATATGAATAACATGATGTTTTTCAATGGCAAAAATTAATGAATATTGTAAATGCACAAACAGTAATTTCTCCGCATTGCAAGGTGCAATTCTGAAATTTTTTGCTTTTTCCTGCTCCTCTTAGCATGATAAAGAAGATTCAAAGAGAGTGAGATGCCAGCTCCTTTCATTCAGTCAGTAGCTTCAATCATTTCTGGACGTTTTTCAATGGCAAAAATCAATGAATATTGTAAATGCACAAACAGTAATTTCTCCGCATTGAAGGTGCAATTCTGAAATTTTTTGCTTTTTCCTGCTCCTCTTAGTATGATAAAGAAGATTCAAAGAGAGTGAGATGCCAGCTCCTTTCATTCAGTCAGTAGCTTCAAACATTTCTGATATATGAATAACATGATGTTTTTCAATGGCAAAAATCAATGAATATTGTAAATGCACAAACAGTAATTTCTCCGCATTGCAAGGTGCAATTCTGAAATTTTTTGCTTTTTCCTGCTCCTCTTAGCATGATAAAGAAGATTCAAAGAGAGTGAGATGCCAGCTCCTTTCATTCAGTCAGTAGCTTCAATCATTTCTGGACGTTTTTCAATGGCAAAAATCAATGAATATTGTAAATGCACAAACAGTAATTTCTCCGCATTGCAAGGTGCAATTCTGAAATTTTTTGCTTTTTCCTGCTCCTCTTAGTATGATAAAGAAGATTCAAAGAGAGTGAGATGCCAGCTCCTTTCATTCAGTCAGTAGCTTCAAACATTTCTGGTATATGAATAACATGATGTTTTTCAATGGCAAAAATCTATGAATATTGTAAATGCACAAACAGTAATTTCTCCGCATTGCAAGGTGCAATTCTGAAATTTTTTGCTTTTTCCTGCTCCTCTTAGCATAATAAAGAAGATTCAAAGAGAGTGAGATGCCAGCTCCTTTCATTCAGTCAGTAGCTTCAATCATTTCTGGTATATGAATAACATGATGTTTTTCAATGGCAAAAATTAATGAATATTGTAAATGCACAAACAGTAATTTCTCCGCATTGCAAGGTGCAATTCTGAAATTTTTTGCTTTTTCCTGCTCCTCTTAGCATGATAAAGAAGATTCAAAGAGAGTGAGATGCCAGCTCCTTTCATTCAGTCAGTAGCTTCAATCATTTCTGGACGTTTTTCAATGGCAAAAATCAATGAATATTGTAAATGCACAAACAGTAATTTCTCCGCATTGAAGGTGCAATTCTGAAATTTTTTGCTTTTTCCTGCTCCTCTTAGCATGATAAAGAAGATTCAAAGAGACTGAGATGCCAGCTCCTTTCATTCAGTCAGTAGCTTCAAACATTTCTGGTATATGAATAACATGATGTTTTTCAATGGCAAAAATCAATGAATATTGTAAATGCACAAACAGTAATTTCTCCGCATTGCAAGGTGCAATTCTGAAATTTTTTGCTTTTTCCTGCTCCTCTTAGCATGATAAAGAAGATTCAAAGAGAGTGAGATGAGAGCTCCTTTCATTCAGTCAGTAGCTTCAATCATTTCTGGACGTTTTTCAATGGCAAAAATCAATGAATATTGTAAATGCACAAACAGTAATTTCTCCGCATTGCAAGGTGCAATTCTGAAATTTTTTGCTTTTTCCTGCTCCTCTTAGCATGATAAAGAAGATTCAAAGAGAGTGAGATGCCAGCTCCTTTCATTCAGTCAGTAGCTTCAATCATTTCTGGACGTTTTTCAATGGCAAAAATCAATGAATATTGTAAATGCACAAACAGTAATTTCTCCGCATTGCAAGGTGCAATTCTGAAATTTTTTGCTTTTTCCTGCTCCTCTTAGCATGATAAAGAAGATTCAAAGAGAGTGAGATGCCAGCTCCTTTCATTCAGTCAGTAGCTTCAATCATTTCTGGTATATGAATAACATGATGTTTTTCAATGGCAAAAATCAATGAATATTGTAAATGCACAAACAGTAATTTCTCCGCATTGCAAGGTGCAATTCTGAAATTTTTTGCTTTTTCCTGCTCCTCTTAGCATGATAAAGAAGATTCAAAGAGAGTGAGATGCCAGCTCCTTTCATTCAGTCAGTAGCTTCAATCATTTCTGGACGTTTTTCAATGGCAAAAATCAATGAATATTGTAAATGCACAAACAGTAATTTCTCCGCATTGCAAGGTGCAATTCTGAAATTTTTTGCTTTTTCCTGCTCCTCTTAGCATGATAAAGAAGATTCAAAGAGAGTGAGATGCCAGCTCCTTTCATTCAGTCAGTAGCTTCAATCATTTCTGGACGTTTTTCAATGGCAAAAATCAATGAATATTGTAAATGCACAAACAGTAATTTCTCCGCATTGAAGGTGCAATTCTGAAATTTTTTGCTTTTTCCTGCTCCTCTTAGTATGATAAAGAAGATTCAAAGAGAGTGAGATGCCAGCTCCTTTCATTCAGTCAGTAGCTTCAAACATTTCTGGTATATGAATAACATGATGTTTTTCAATGGCAAAAATCAATGAATATTGTAAATGCACAAACAGTAATTTCTCCGCATTGCAAGGTGCAATTCTGAAATTTTTTGCTTTTTCCTGCTCCTCTTAGCATGATAAAGAAGATTCAAAGAGAGTGAGATGCCAGCTCCTTTCATTCAGTCAGTAGCTTCAATCATTTCTGGACGTTTTTCAAAGGCAAAAATAAATGAATATTGTAAATGCACAAACAGTAATTTCTCCGCATTGCAAGATGCAATTCTGAAATTTTTTGCTTTTTCCTGCTCCTCTTAGTATGATAAAGAAGATTCAAAGAGAGTGAGATGCCAGCTCCTTTCATTCAGTCAGTAGCTTCAAACATTTCTGGTATATGAATAACATGATGTTTTTCAATGGCAAAAATCAATGAATATTGTAAATGCACAAACAGTAATTTCTCCGCATTGCAAGGTGCAATTCTGAAATTTTTTGCTTTTTCCTGCTCCTCTTAGCATGATAAAGAAGATTCAAAGAGAGTGAGATGCCAGCTCCTTTCATTCAGTCAGTAGCTTCAATCATTTCTGGTATATGAATAACATGATGTTTTTCAATGGCAAAAATTAATGAATATTGTAAATGCACAAACAGTAATTTCTCCGCATTGCAAGGTGCAATTCTGAAATTTTTTGCTTTTTCCTGCTCCTCTTAGCATGATAAAGAAGATTCAAAGAGAGTGAGATGCCAGCTCCTTTCATTCAGTCAGTAGCTTCAATCATTTCTGGACGTTTTTCAATGGCAAAAATCAATGAATATTGTAAATGCACAAACAGTAATTTCTCCGCATTGAAGGTGCAATTCTGAAATTTTTTGCTTTTTCCTGCTCCTCTTAGCATGATAAAGAAGATTCAAAGAGAGTGAGATGCCAGCTCCTTTCATTCAGTCAGTAGCTTCAATCATTTCTGGTATATGAATAACATGATGTTTTTCAATGGCAAAAATTAATGAATATTGTAAATGCACAAACAGTAATTTCTCCGCATTGCAAGGTGCAATTCTGAAATTTTTTGCTTTTTCCTGCTCCTCTTAGCATGATAAAGAAGATTCAAAGAGAGTGAGATGCCAGCTCCTTTCATTCAGTCAGTAGCTTCAATCATTTCTGGTATATGAATAACATGATGTTTTTCATTGGCGGCAAAAATCAATGAATATTGTAAATGCACAAACAGTAATTTCTCCGCATTGCAAGGTGCAATTCTGAAATTTTTTGCTTTTTCCTGCTCCTCTTAGCATGATAAAGAAGATTCAAAGAGAGTGAGATGCCAGCTCCTTTCATTCAGTCAGTAGCTTCAATCATTTCTGGACGTTTTTCAATGGCAAAAATCAATGAATATTGTAAATGCACAAACAGTAATTTCTCCGCATTGCAAGGTGCAATTCTGAAATTTTTTGCTTTTTCCTGCTCCTCTTAGCATGATAAAGAAGATTCAAAGAGAGTGAGATGCCAGCTCCTTTCATTCAGTCAGTAGCTTCAATCATTTCTGGACGTTTTTCAATGGCAAAAATCAATGAATATTGTAAATGCACAAACAGTAATTTCTCCGCATTGCAAGGTGCAATTCTGAAATTTTTTGCTTTTTCCTGCTCCTCTTAGTATGATAAAGAAGATTCAAAGAGAGTGAGATGCCAGCTCCTTTCATTCAGTCAGTAGCTTCAAACATTTCTGGTATATGAATAACATGATGTTTTTCAATGGCAAAAATTAATGAATATTGTAAATGCACAAACAGTAATTTCTCCGCATTGCAAGGTGCAATTCTGAAATTTTTTGCTTTTTCCTGCTCCTCTTAGCATGATAAAGAAGATTCAAAGAGAGTGAGATGCCAGCTCCTTTCATTCAGTCAGTAGCTTCAATCATTTCTGGACGTTTTTCAATGGCAAAAATCAATGAATATTGTAAATGCACAAACAGTAATTTCTCCGCATTGAAGGTGCAATTCTGAAATTTTTTGCTTTTTCCTGCTCCTCTTAGTATGATAAAGAAGATTCAAAGAGAGTGAGATGCCAGCTCCTTTCATTCAGTCAGTAGCTTCAAACATTTCTGATATATGAATAACATGATGTTTTTCAATGGCAAAAATCAATGAATATTGTAAATGCACAAACAGTAATTTCTCCGCATTGCAAGGTGCAATTCTGAAATTTTTTGCTTTTTCCTGCTCCTCTTAGCATGATAAAGAAGATTCAAAGAGAGTGAGATGCCAGCTCCTTTCATTCAGTCAGTAGCTTCAATCATTTCTGGACGTTTTTCAATGGCAAAAATCAATGAATATTGTAAATGCACAAACAGTAATTTCTCCGCATTGCAAGGTGCAATTCTGAAATTTTTTGCTTTTTCCTGCTCCTCTTAGTATGATAAAGAAGATTCAAAGAGAGTGAGATGCCAGCTCCTTTCATTCAGTCAGTAGCTTCAAACATTTCTGGTATATGAATAACATGATGTTTTTCAATGGCAAAAATCTATGAATATTGTAAATGCACAAACAGTAATTTCTCCGCATTGCAAGGTGCAATTCTGAAATTTTTTGCTTTTTCCTGCTCCTCTTAGCATAATAAAGAAGATTCAAAGAGAGTGAGATGCCAGCTCCTTTCATTCAGTCAGTAGCTTCAATCATTTCTGGTATATGAATAACATGATGTTTTTCAATGGCAAAAATTAATGAATATTGTAAATGCACAAACAGTAATTTCTCCGCATTGCAAGGTGCAATTCTGAAATTTTTTGCTTTTTCCTGCTCCTCTTAGCATGATAAAGAAGATTCAAAGAGAGTGAGATGCCAGCTCCTTTCATTCAGTCAGTAGCTTCAATCATTTCTGGACGTTTTTCAATGGCAAAAATCAATGAATATTGTAAATGCACAAACAGTAATTTCTCCGCATTGAAGGTGCAATTCTGAAATTTTTTGCTTTTTCCTGCTCCTCTTAGCATGATAAAGAAGATTCAAAGAGACTGAGATGCCAGCTCCTTTCATTCAGTCAGTAGCTTCAAACATTTCTGGTATATGAATAACATGATGTTTTTCAATGGCAAAAATCAATGAATATTGTAAATGCACAAACAGTAATTTCTCCGCATTGCAAGGTGCAATTCTGAAATTTTTTGCTTTTTCCTGCTCCTCTTAGCATGATAAAGAAGATTCAAAGAGAGTGAGATGAGAGCTCCTTTCATTCAGTCAGTAGCTTCAATCATTTCTGGACGTTTTTCAATGGCAAAAATCAATGAATATTGTAAATGCACAAACAGTAATTTCTCCGCATTGCAAGGTGCAATTCTGAAATTTTTTGCTTTTTCCTGCTCCTCTTAGCATGATAAAGAAGATTCAAAGAGAGTGAGATGCCAGCTCCTTTCATTCAGTCAGTAGCTTCAATCATTTCTGGACGTTTTTCAATGGCAAAAATCAATGAATATTGTAAATGCACAAACAGTAATTTCTCCGCATTGCAAGGTGCAATTCTGAAATTTTTTGCTTTTTCCTGCTCCTCTTAGCATGATAAAGAAGATTCAAAGAGAGTGAGATGCCAGCTCCTTTCATTCAGTCAGTAGCTTCAATCATTTCTGGTATATGAATAACATGATGTTTTTCAATGGCAAAAATCAATGAATATTGTAAATGCACAAACAGTAATTTCTCCGCATTGCAAGGTGCAATTCTGAAATTTTTTGCTTTTTCCTGCTCCTCTTAGCATGATAAAGAAGATTCAAAGAGAGTGAGATGCCAGCTCCTTTCATTCAGTCAGTAGCTTCAATCATTTCTGGACGTTTTTCAATGGCAAAAATCAATGAATATTGTAAATGCACAAACAGTAATTTCTCCGCATTGCAAGGTGCAATTCTGAAATTTTTTGCTTTTTCCTGCTCCTCTTAGCATGATAAAGAAGATTCAAAGAGAGTGAGATGCCAGCTCCTTTCATTCAGTCAGTAGCTTCAATCATTTCTGGACGTTTTTCAATGGCAAAAATCAATGAATATTGTAAATGCACAAACAGTAATTTCTCCGCATTGAAGGTGCAATTCTGAAATTTTTTGCTTTTTCCTGCTCCTCTTAGTATGATAAAGAAGATTCAAAGAGAGTGAGATGCCAGCTCCTTTCATTCAGTCAGTAGCTTCAAACATTTCTGGTATATGAATAACATGATGTTTTTCAATGGCAAAAATCAATGAATATTGTAAATGCACAAACAGTAATTTCTCCGCATTGCAAGGTGCAATTCTGAAATTTTTTGCTTTTTCCTGCTCCTCTTAGCATGATAAAGAAGATTCAAAGAGAGTGAGATGCCAGCTCCTTTCATTCAGTCAGTAGCTTCAATCATTTCTGGACGTTTTTCAAAGGCAAAAATAAATGAATATTGTAAATGCACAAACAGTAATTTCTCCGCATTGCAAGATGCAATTCTGAAATTTTTTGCTTTTTCCTGCTCCTCTTAGTATGATAAAGAAGATTCAAAGAGAGTGAGATGCCAGCTCCTTTCATTCAGTCAGTAGCTTCAAACATTTCTGGTATATGAATAACATGATGTTTTTCAATGGCAAAAATCAATGAATATTGTAAATGCACAAACAGTAATTTCTCCGCATTGCAAGGTGCAATTCTGAAATTTTTTGCTTTTTCCTGCTCCTCTTAGCATGATAAAGAAGATTCAAAGAGAGTGAGATGCCAGCTCCTTTCATTCAGTCAGTAGCTTCAATCATTTCTGGTATATGAATAACATGATGTTTTTCAATGGCAAAAATTAATGAATATTGTAAATGCACAAACAGTAATTTCTCCGCATTGCAAGGTGCAATTCTGAAATTTTTTGCTTTTTCCTGCTCCTCTTAGCATGATAAAGAAGATTCAAAGAGAGTGAGATGCCAGCTCCTTTCATTCAGTCAGTAGCTTCAATCATTTCTGGACGTTTTTCAATGGCAAAAATCAATGAATATTGTAAATGCACAAACAGTAATTTCTCCGCATTGAAGGTGCAATTCTGAAATTTTTTGCTTTTTCCTGCTCCTCTTAGCATGATAAAGAAGATTCAAAGAGAGTGAGATGCCAGCTCCTTTCATTCAGTCAGTAGCTTCAATCATTTCTGGTATATGAATAACATGATGTTTTTCAATGGCAAAAATTAATGAATATTGTAAATGCACAAACAGTAATTTCTCCGCATTGCAAGGTGCAATTCTGAAATTTTTTGCTTTTTCCTGCTCCTCTTAGCATGATAAAGAAGATTCAAAGAGAGTGAGATGCCAGCTCCTTTCATTCAGTCAGTAGCTTCAATCATTTCTGGACGTTTTTCAATGGCAAAAATCAATGAATATTGTAAATGCACAAACAGTAATTTTTCCGCATTGAAGGTGCAATTCTGAAATTTTTTGCTTTTTCCTGCTCCTCTTAGCATGATAAAGAAGATTCAAAGAGAGTGAGATGCCAGCTCCTTTCATTCAGTCAGTAGCTTCAATCATTTCTGGACGTTTTTCAATGGCAAAAATCAATGAATATTGTAAATGCACAAACAGTAATTTCTCCGCATTGAAGGTGCAATTCTGAAATTTTTTGCTTTTTCCTGCTCCTCTTAGTATGATAAAGAAGATTCAAAGAGAGTGAGATGCCAGCTCCTTTCATTCAGTCAGTAGCTTCAAACATTTCTGGTATATGAATAACATGATGTTTTTCAATGGCAAAAATCAATGAATATTGTAAATGCACAAACAGTAATTTCTCCGCATTGCAAGGTGCAATTCTGAAATTTTTTGCTTTTTCCTGCTCCTCTTAGCATGATAAAGAAGATTCAAAGAGAGTGAGATGCCAGCTCCTTTCATTCAGTCAGTTGCTTCAATCATTTCTGGACGTTTTTCAAAGGCAAAAATAAATGAATATTGTAAATGCACAAACAGTAATTTCTCCGCATTGCAAGGTGCAATTCTGAAATTTTTTGCTTTTTCCTGCTCCTCTTAGTATGATAAAGAAGATTCAAAGAGAGTGAGATGCCAGCTCCTTTCATTCAGTCAGTAGCTTCAAACATTTCTGGTATATGAATAACATGATGTTTTTCAATGGCAAAAATCAATGAATATTGTAAATGCACAAACAGTAATTTCTCCGCATTGCAAGGTGCAATTCTGAAATTTTTTGCTTTTTCCTGCTCCTCTTAGCATGATAAAGAAGATTCAAAGAGAGTGAGATGCCAGCTCCTTTCATTCAGTCAGTAGCTTCAATCATTTCTGGTATATGAATAACATGATGTTTTTCAATGGCAAAAATTAATGAATATTGTAAATGCACAAACAGTAATTTCTCCGCATTGCAAGGTGCAATTCTGAAATTTTTTGCTTTTTCCTGCTCCTCTTAGCATGATAAAGAAGATTCAAAGAGAGTGAGATGCCAGCTCCTTTCATTCAGTCAGTAGCTTCAAACATTTCTGGTATATGAATAACATGATGTTTTTCAATGGCAAAAATCAATGAATATTGTAAATGCACAAACAGTAATTTCTCCGCATTGCAAGGTGCAATTCTGAAATTTTTTGCTTTTTCCTGCTCCTCTTAGCATGATAAAGAAGATTCAAAGAGAGTGAGATGAGAGCTCCTTTCATTCAGTCAGTAGCTTCAATCATTTCTGGACGTTTTTCAATGGCAAAAATCAATGAATATTGTAAATGCACAAACAGTAATTTCTCCGCATTGCAAGGTGCAATTCTGAAATTTTTTGCTTTTTCCTGCTCCTCTTAGCATGATAAAGAAGATTCAAAGAGAGTGAGATGCCAGCTCCTTTCATTCAGTCAGTAGCTTCAATCATTTCTGGACGTTTTTCAATGGCAAAAATCAATGAATATTGTAAATGCACAAACAGTAATTTCTCCGCATTGCAAGGTGCAATTCTGAAATTTTTTGCTTTTTCCTGCTCCTCTTAGCATGATAAAGAAGATTCAAAGAGAGTGAGATGCCAGCTCCTTTCATTCAGTCAGTAGCTTCAATCATTTCTGGTATATGAATAACATGATGTTTTTCAATGGCAAAAATCAATGAATATTGTAAATGCACAAACAGTAATTTCTCCGCATTGCAAGGTGCAATTCTGAAATTTTTTGCTTTTTCCTGCTCCTCTTAGCATGATAAAGAAGATTCAAAGAGAGTGAGATGCCAGCTCCTTTCATTCAGTCAGTAGCTTCAATCATTTCTGGACGTTTTTCAATGGCAAAAATCAATGAATATTGTAAATGCACAAACAGTAATTTCTCCGCATTGCAAGGTGCAATTCTGAAATTTTTTGCTTTTTCCTGCTCCTCTTAGCATGGTAAAGAAGACTCAAAGAGAGTGAGATGCCAGCTCCTTTCATTCAGTCAGTAGCTTCAATCATTTCTGGACGTTTTTCAACGGCAAAAATCAATGAATATTGTAGATGCACAAACAGTAATTTCTCCGCATTGCAAGGTGCAATTCTGAAATTTTTTGCTTTTTCCTGCTCCTCTTAGCATGATAAAGAAGATTCAAAGAGACTGAGATGCCAGCTCCTTTCATTCAGTCAGTAGCTTCAATCATTTCTGGACGTTTTTCAATGGCAAAAATCAATGAATATTGTAAATGCACAAACAGTAATTTCTCCGCATTGCAAGGTGCAATTCTGAAATTTTTTGCTTTTTCCTGCTCCTCTTAGCATGATAAAGAAGATTCAAAGAGAGTGAGATGCCAGCTCCTTTCATTCAGTCAGTAGCTTCAATCATTTCTGGATGTTTTTCAATGGCAAAAATCAATGAATATTGTAAATGCACAAACAGTAATTTCTCCGCATTGCAAGGTGCAATTCTGAAATTTTTTGCTTTTTCCTGCTCCTCTTAGCATGATAAAGAAGATTCAAAGAGAGTGAGATGCCAGCTCCTTTCATTCAGTCAGTAGCTTCAATCATTTCTGGACGTTTTTCAATGGCAAAAATCAATGAATATTGTAAATGCACAAACAGTAATTTCTCCGCATTGCAAGGTGCAATTCTGAAATTTTTTGCTTTTTCCTGCTCCTCTTAGCATGATAAAGAAGATTCAAAGAGAGTGAGATGCCAGCTCCTTTCATTCAGTCAGTAGCATCAAACATTTCTGGTATATGAATAACATGATGTTTTTCAATGGCAAAAATCAATGAATATTGTAAATGCACAAACAGTAATTTCTTCGCATTGCAAGGTGCAATTCTGAAATTTTTTGCTTTTTCCTGCTCCTCTTAGCATGATAAAGAAGATTCAAAGAGAGTGAGATGCCAGCTCCTTTCATTCAGTCAGTAGCTTCAAACATTTCTGGTATATGAATAACATGATGTTTTTCATTGGCGGCAAAAATCAATGAATATTGTAAATGCACAAACAGTAATTTCTCCGCATTGCAAGGTGCAATTCTGAAATTTTTTGCTTTTTCCTGCTCCTCTTAGCATGATAAAGAAGATTCAAAGAGAGTGAGATGCCAGCTCCTTTCATTCAGTCAGTAGCTTCAATCATTTCTGGACGTTTTTCAATGGCAAAAATCAATGAATATTGTAAATGCACAAACAGTAATTTCTCCGCATTGCAAGGTGCAATTCTGAAATTTTTTGCTTTTTCCTGCTCCTCTTAGCATGATAAAGAAGATTCAAAGAGAGTGAGATGCCAGCTCCTTTCATTCAGTCAGTAGCTTCAATCATTTCTGGACGTTTTTCAATGGCAAAAATCAATGAATATTGTAAATGCACAAACAGTAATTTCTCCGCATTGCAAGGTGCAATTCTGAAATTTTTTGCTTTTTCCTGCTCCTCTTAGTATGATAAAGAAGATTCAAAGAGAGTGAGATGCCAGCTCCTTTCATTCAGTCAGTAGCTTCAAACATTTCTGGTATATGAATAACATGATGTTTTTCAATGGCAAAAATTAAAGAATATTGTAAATGCACAAACAGTAATTTCTCCGCATTGCAAGGTGCAATTCTGAAATTTTTTGCTTTTTCCTGCTCCTCTTAGCATGATAAAGAAGATTCAAAGAGAGTGAGATGCCAGCTCCTTTCATTCAGTCAGTAGCTTCAATCATTTCTGGACGTTTTTCAATTGCAAAAATCAATGAATATTGTAAATGCACAAACAGTAATTTCTCCGCATTGAAGGTGCAATTCTGAAATTTTTTGCTTTTTCCTGCTCCTCTTAGTATGATAAAGAAGATTCAAAGAGAGTGAGATGCCAGCTCCTTTCATTCAGTCAGTAGCTTCAAACATTTCTGGTATATGAATAACATGATGTTTTTCAATGGCAAAAATCAATGAATATTGTAAATGCACAAACAGTAATTTCTCCGCATTGCAAGGTGCAATTCTGAAATTTTTTGCTTTTTCCTGCTCCTCTTAGCATGATAAAGAAGATTCAAAGAGAGTGAGATGCCAGCTCCTTTCATTCAGTCAGTAGCTTCAATCATTTCTGGACGTTTTTCAATGGCAAAAATCAATGAATATTGTAAATGCACAAACAGTAATTTCTCCGCATTGCAAGGTGCAATTCTGAAATTTTTTGCTTTTTCCTGCTCCTCTTAGTATGATAAAGAAGATTCAAAGAGAGTGAGATGCCAGCTCCTTTCATTCAGTCAGTAGCTTCAAACATTTCTGGTATATGAATAACATGATGTTTTTCAATGGCAAAAATCTATGAATATTGTAAATGCACAAACAGTAATTTCTCCGCATTGCAAGGTGCAATTCTGAAATTTTTTGCTTTTTCCTGCTCCTCTTAGCATGATAAAGAAGATTCAAAGAGAGTGAGATGCCAGCTCCTTTCATTCAGTCAGTAGCTTCAATCATTTCTGGTATATGAATAACATGATGTTTTTCAATGGCAAAAATTAATGAATATTGTAAATGCACAAACAGTAATTTCTCCGCATTGCAAGGTGCAATTCTGAAATTTTTTGCTTTTTCCTGCTCCTCTTAGCATGATAAAGAAGATTCAAAGAGAGTGAGATGCCAGCTCCTTTCATTCAGTCAGTAGCTTCAATCATTTCTGGACGTTTTTCAATGGCAAAAATCAATGAATATTGTAAATGCACAAACAGTAATTTCTCCGCATTGAAGGTGCAATTCTGAAATTTTTTGCTTTTTCCTGCTCCTCTTAGCATGATAAAGAAGATTCAAAGAGAGTGAGATGCCAGCTCCTTTCATTCAGTCAGTAGCTTCAAACATTTCTGGTATATGAATAACATGATGTTTTTCAATGGCAAAAATCAATGAATATTGTAAATGCACAAACAGTAATTTCTCCGCATTGCAAGGTGCAATTCTGAAATTTTTTGCTTTTTCCTGCTCCTCTTAGCATGATAAAGAAGATTCAAAGAGAGTGAGATGAGAGCTCCTTTCATTCAGTCAGTAGCTTCAATCATTTCTGGACGTTTTTCAATGGCAAAAATCAATGAATATTGTAAATGCACAAACAGTAATTTCTCCGCATTGCAAGGTGCAATTCTGAAATTTTTTGCTTTTTCCTGCTCCTCTTAGCATGATAAAGAAGATTCAAAGAGAGTGAGATGCCAGCTCCTTTCATTCAGTCAGTAGCTTCAATCATTTCTGGACGTTTTTCAATGGCAAAAATCAATGAATATTGTAAATGCACAAACAGTAATTTCTCCGCATTGCAAGGTGCAATTCTGAAATTTTTTGCTTTTTCCTGCTCCTCTTAGCATGATAAAGAAGATTCAAAGAGAGTGAGATGCCAGCTCCTTTCATTCAGTCAGTAGCTTCAATCATTTCTGGTATATGAATAACATGATGTTTTTCAATGGCAAAAATCAATGAATATTGTAAATGCACAAACAGTAATTTCTCCGCATTGCAAGGTGCAATTCTGAAATTTTTTGCTTTTTCCTGCTCCTCTTAGCATGATAAAGAAGATTCAAAGAGAGTGAGATGCCAGCTCCTTTCATTCAGTCAGTAGCTTCAATCATTTCTGGACGTTTTTCAATGGCAAAAATCAATGAATATTGTAAATGCACAAACAGTAATTTCTCCGCATTGCAAGGTGCAATTCTGAAATTTTTTGCTTTTTCCTGCTCCTCTTAGCATGGTAAAGAAGACTCAAAGAGAGTGAGATGCCAGCTCCTTTCATTCAGTCAGTAGCTTCAATCATTTCTGGACGTTTTTCAACGGCAAAAATTAATGAATATTGTAGATGCACAAACAGTAATTTCTCCGCATTGAAGGTGCAATTCTGAAATTTTTTGCTTTTTCCTGCTCCTCTTAGCATGATAAAGAAGATTCAAAGAGAGTGAGATGCCAGCTCCTTTCATTCAGTCAGTAGCTTCAATCATTTCTGGACGTTTTTCAATGGCAAAAATCAATGAATATTGTAAATGCACAAACAGTAATTTCTCCGCATTGCAAGGTGCAATTCTGAAATTTTTTGCTTTTTCCTGCTCCTCTTAGCATGATAAAGAAGATTCAAAGAGAGTGAGATGCCAGCTCCTTTCATTCAGTCAGTAGCTTCAATCATTTATGGATGTTTTTCAATGGCAAAAATCAATGAATATTGTAAATGCACAAACAGTAATTTCTCCGCATTGCAAGGTGCAATTCTGAAATTTTTTGCTTTTTCCTGCTCCTCTTAGCATGATAAAGAAGATTCAAAGAGAGTGAGATGCCAGCTCCTTTCATTCAGTCAGTAGCTTCAATCATTTCTGGACGTTTTTCAATGGCAAAAATCAATGAATATTGTAAATGCACAAACAGTAATTTCTCCGCATTGCAAGGTGCAATTCTGAAATTTTTTGCTTTTTCCTGCTCCTCTTAGCATGATAAAGAAGATTCAAAGAGAGTGAGATGCCAGCTCCTTTCATTCAGTCAGTAGCATCAAACATTTCTGGTATATGAATAACATGATGTTTTTCAATGGCAAAAATCAATGAATATTGTAAATGCACAAACAGTAATTTCTTCGCATTGCAAGGTGCAATTCTGAAATTTTTTGCTTTTTCCTGCTCCTCTTAGCATGATAAAGAAGATTCAAAGAGAGTGAGATGCCAGCTCCTTTCATTCAGTCAGTAGCTTCAAACATTTCTGGTATATGAATAACATGATGTTTTTCAATGGCGGCAAAAATCAATGAATATTGTAAATGCACAAACAGTAATTTCTCCGCCTTGCAAGGTGCAATTCTGAAATTTTTTGCTTTTTCCTGCTCCTCTTAGCATGATAAAGAAGATTCAAAGAGAGTGAGATGCCAGCTCCTTTCATTCAGTCAGTAGCTTCAATCATTTCTGGACGTTTTTCAATGGCAAAAATCAATGAATATTGTAAATGCACAAACAGTAATTTCTCCGCATTGCAAGGTGCAATTCTGAAATTTTTTGCTTTTTCCTGCTCCTCTTAGCATGATAAAGAAGATTCAAAGAGAGTGAGATGCCAGCTCCTTTCATTCAGTCAGTAGCTTCAATCATTTCTGGACGTTTTTCAATGGCAAAAATCAATGAATATTGTAAATGCACAAACAGTAATTTCTCCGCATTGCAAGGTGCAATTCTGAAATTTTTTGCTTTTTCCTGCTCCTCTTAGTATGATAAAGAAGATTCAAAGAGAGTGAGATGCCAGCTCCTTTCATTCAGTCAGTAGCTTCAAACATTTCTGGTATATGAATAACATGATGTTTTTCAATGGCAAAAATCAATGAATATTGTAAATGCACAAACAGTAATTTCTCCGCATTGCAAGGTGCAATTCTGAAATTTTTTGCTTTTTCCTGCTCCTCTTAGCATGATAAAGAAGATTCAAAGAGAGTGAGATGCCAGCTCCTTTCATTCAGTCAGTAGCTTCAATCATTTCTGGTATATGAATAACATGATGTTTTTCAATGGCAAAAATTAATGAATATTGTAAATGCACAAACAGTAATTTCTCCGCATTGCAAGGTGCAATTCTGAAATTTTTTGCTTTTTCCTGCTCCTCTTAGCATGATAAAGAAGATTCAAAGAGAGTGAGATGCCAGCTCCTTTCATTCAGTCAGTAGCTTCAATCATTTCTGGACGTTTTTCAATGGCAAAAATCAATGAATATTGTAAATGCACAAACAGTAATTTCTCCGCATTGAAGGTGCAATTCTGAAATTTTTTGCTTTTTCCTGCTCCTCTTAGCATGATAAAGAAGATTCAAAGAGAGTGAGATGCCAGCTCCTTTCATTCAGTCAGTAGCTTCAAACATTTCTGGTATATGAAAAACATGTTTTTCAATGGCAAAAATCAATGAATATTGTAAATGCACAAACAGTAATATCTCCACATTGCACGGTGCAATTCTGAAATTTTTAGCTTTTTCCTGTTAATCCTAGCATGATAAAGAAGATTCAAAGAGAGTGAGATGCCAGCTCCTTTCATTCAGTCAGTAGCTTCAAACATTTCTGGTATATGAAAAACATGTTTTTCAATGGCAAAAATCAATGAATATTGTAAATGCACAAACAGTAATATCTCCACATTGCAAGGTGCAATTCTGAAATTTTTTGCTTTTTCCTGCTAATCCTAGCATGATAAAGAAGATTCAAAGAGAGTGAGATGCCAGCTCCTTTCATTCAGTCAGTAGCTTCAAACATTTCTGGTATATGAAAAACATGTTTTTCAATGGCAAAAATCAATGAATATTGTAAATGCACAAACAGTAATATCTCCACATTGCAAGGTGCAATTCTGAAATTTTTTGCTTTTTCCTGTTAATCCTAGCATGATAAAGAAGATTCAAAGAGAGTGAGATGCCAGCTCCTTTCATTCAGTCAGTAGCTTCAAACATTTCTGGTATATGAAAAACATGTTTTTCAATGGCAAAAATCAATGAATATTGTAAATGCACAAACAGTAATATCTCCACATTGCAAGGTGCAATTCTGAAATTTTTTGCTTTTTCCTGCTAATCCTAGCATGATAAAGAAGATTCAAAGAGAGTGAGATGCCAGCTCCTTTCATTCAGTCAGTAGCTTCAAACATTTCTGGTATATGAAAAACATGTTTTTCAATGGCAAAAATCAATGAATATTGTAAATGCACAAACAGTAATATCTCCACATTGCACGGTGCAATTCTGAAATTTTTAGCTTTTTCCTGTTAATCCTAGCATGATAAAGAAGATTCAAAGAGAGTGAGATGCCAGTTCCTTTCATTCAGTCAGTAGCTTCAAACATTTCTGGTATATGAAAAACATGTTTTTCAATGGCAAAAATCAATGAATATTGTAAATGCACAAACAGTAATATCTCCACATTGCAAGGTGCAATTCTGAAATTTTTTGCTTTTTCCTGTTAATCCTAGCATGATAAAGAAGATTCAAAGAGAGTGAGATGCCAGCTCCTTTCATTCAGTCAGTAGCTTCAAACATTTCTGGTATATGAAAAACATGTTTTTCAATGGCAAAAATCAATGAATATTGTAAATGCACAAACAGTAATATCTCCACATTGCAAGGTGCAATTCTGAAATTTTTTGCTTTTTCCTGCTAATCCTAGCATGATAAAGAAGATTCAAAGAGAGTGAGATGCCAGCTCCTTTCATTCAGTCAGTAGCTTCAAACATTTCTGGTATATGAAAAACATGTTTTTCAATGGCAAAAATCAATGAATATTGTAAATGCACAAACAGTAATATCTCCACATTGCACGGTGCAATTCTGAAATTTTTAGCTTTTTCCTGTTAATCCTAGCATGATAAAGAAGATTCAAAGAGAGTGAGATGCCAGCTCCTTTCATTCAGTCAGTAGCTTCAAACATTTCTGGTATATGAAAAACATGTTTTTCAATGGCAAAAATCAATGAATATTGTAAATGCACAAACAGTAATATCTCCACATTGCAAGGTGCAATTCTGAAATTTTTTGCTTTTTCCTGCTAATCCTAGCATGATAAAGAAGATTCAAAGAGAGTGAGATGCCAGCTCCTTTCATTCAGTCAGTAGCTTCAAACATTTCTGGTATATGAAAAACATGTTTTTCAATGGCAAAAATCAATGAATATTGTAAATGCACAAACAGTAATATCGCCACATTGCACGGTGCAATTCTGAAATTTTTATCTTTTTCCTGTTAATCCTAGCATGATAAAGAAGATTCAAAGAGAGTGAGATGCCAGCTCCTTTCATTCAGTCAGTAGCTTCAAACATTTCTGGTATATGAAAAACATGTTTTTCAATGGCAAAAATCAATGAATATTGTAAATGCACAAACAGTAATATCTCCACATTGCAAGGTGCAATTCTGAAATTTTTTGCTTTTTCCTGTTAATCCTAGCATGATAAAGAAGATTCAAAGAGAGTGAGATGCCAGCTCCTTTCATTCAGTCAGTAGCTTCAAACATTTCTGGTATATGAAAAACATGTTTTTCAATGGCAAAAATCAATGAATATTGTAAATGCACAAACAGTAATATCTCCACATTGCAAGGTGCAATTCTGAAATTTTTTGCTTTTTCCTGCTAATCCTAGCATGATAAAGAAGATTCAAAGAGAGTGAGATGCCAGCTCCTTTCATTCAGTCAGTAGCTTCAAACATTTCTGGTATATGAAAAACATGTTTTTCAATGGCAAAAATCAATGAATATTGTAAATGCACAAACAGTAATATCTCCACATTGCACGGTGCAATTCTGAAATTTTTAGCTTTTTCCTGTTAATCCTAGCATGATAAAGAAGATTCAAAGAGAGTGAGATGCCAGCTCCTTTCATTCAGTCAGTAGCTTCAAACATTTCTGGTATATGAAAAACATGTTTTTCAATGGCAAAAATCAATGAATATTGTAAATGCACAAACAGTAATATCTCCACATTGCAAGGTGCAATTCTGAAATTTTTTGTTTTTTCCTGCTAATCCTAGCATGATAAAGATTCAAAGAGAGTGAGATGCCAGCTCCTTTCATTCAGTCAGTAGCTTCAAACATTTCTGGTATATGAAAAACATGTTTTTCAATGGCAAAAATCAATGAATATTGTAAATGCACAAACAGTAATATCTCCACATTGCACGGTGCAATTCTGAAATTTTTAGCTTTTTCCTGTTAATCCTAGCATGATAAAGAAGATTCAAAGAGAGTGAGATGCCAGCTCCTTTCATTCAGTCAGTAGCTTCAAACATTTCTGGTATATGAAAAACATGTTTTTCAATGGCAAAAATCAATGAATATTGTAAATGCACAAACAGTAATATCTCCACATTGCAAGGTGCAATTCTGAAATTTTTTGCTTTTTCCTGTTAATCCTAGCATGATAAAGAAGATTCAAAGAGAGTGAGATGCCAGCTCCTTTCATTCAGTCAGTAGCTTCAAACATTTCTGGTATATGAAAAACATGTTTTTCAATGGCAAAAATCAATGAATATTGTAAATGCACAAACAGTAATATCTCCACATTGCAAGGTGCAATTCTGAAATTTTTTGCTTTTTCCTGCTAATCCTAGCATGATAAAGAAGATTCAAAGAGAGTGAGATGCCAGCTCCTTTCATTCAGTCAGTAGCTTCAAACATTTCTGGTATATGAAAAACATGTTTTTCAATGGCAAAAATCAATGAATATTGTAAATGCACAAACAGTAATATCTCCACATTGCACGGTGCAATTCTGAAATTTTTAGCTTTTTCCTGTTAATCCTAGCATGATAAAGAAGATTCAAAGAGAGTGAGATGCCAGTTCCTTTCATTCAGTCAGTAGCTTCAAACATTTCTGGTATATGAAAAACATGTTTTTCAATGGCAAAAATCAATGAATATTGTAAATGCACAAACAGTAATATCTCCACATTGCAAGGTGCAATTCTGAAATTTTTTGCTTTTTCCTGTTAATCCTAGCATGATAAAGAAGATTCAAAGAGAGTGAGATGCCAGCTCCTTTCATTCAGTCAGTAGCTTCAAACATTTCTGGTATATGAAAAACATGTTTTTCAATGGCAAAAATCAATGAATATTGTAAATGCACAAACAGTAATATCTCCACATTGCAAGGTGCAATTCTGAAATTTTTTGCTTTTTCCTGCTAATCCTAGCATGATAAAGAAGATTCAAAGAGAGTGAGATGCCAGCTCCTTTCATTCAGTCAGTAGCTTCAAACATTTCTGGTATATGAAAAACATGTTTTTCAATGGCAAAAATCAATGAATATTGTAAATGCACAAACAGTAATATCTCCACATTGCACGGTGCAATTCTGAAATTTTTAGCTTTTTCCTGTTAATCCTAGCATGATAAAGAAGATTCAAAGAGAGTGAGATGCCAGCTCCTTTCATTCAGTCAGTAGCTTCAAACATTTCTGGTATATGAAAAACATGTTTTTCAATGGCAAAAATCAATGAATATTGTAAATGCACAAACAGTAATATCTCCACATTGCAAGGTGCAATTCTGAAATTTTTTGCTTTTTCCTGCTAATCCTAGCATGATAAAGAAGATTCAAAGAGAGTGAGATGCCAGCTCCTTTCATTCAGTCAGTAGCTTCAAACATTTCTGGTATATGAAAAACATGTTTTTCAATGGCAAAAATCAATGAATATTGTAAATGCACAAACAGTAATATCGCCACATTGCACGGTGCAATTCTGAAATTTTTATCTTTTTCCTGTTAATCCTAGCATGATAAAGAAGATTCAAAGAGAGTGAGATGCCAGCTCCTTTCATTCAGTCAGTAGCTTCAAACATTTCTGGTATATGAAAAACATGTTTTTCAATGGCAAAAATCAATGAATATTGTAAATGCACAAACAGTAATATCTCCACATTGCAAGGTGCAATTCTGAAATTTTTTGCTTTTTCCTGTTAATCCTAGCATGATAAAGAAGATTCAAAGAGAGTGAGATGCCAGCTCCTTTCATTCAGTCAGTAGCTTCAAACATTTCTGGTATATGAAAAACATGTTTTTCAATGGCAAAAATCAATGAATATTGTAAATGCACAAACAGTAATATCTCCACATTGCAAGGTGCAATTCTGAAATTTTTTGCTTTTTCCTGCTAATCCTAGCATGATAAAGAAGATTAAAAGAGAGTGAGATGCCAGCTCCTTTCATTCAGTCAGTAGCTTCAAACATTTCTGGTATATGAAAAACATGTTTTTCAATGGCAAAAATCAATGAATATTGTAAATGCACAAACAGTAATATCTCCACATTGCACGGTGCAATTCTGAAATTTTTAGCTTTTTCCTGTTAATCCTAGCATGATAAAGAAGATTCAAAGAGAGTGAGATGCCAGCTCCTTTCATTCAGTCAGTAGCTTCAAACATTTCTGGTATATGAAAAACATGTTTTTCAATGGCAAAAATCAATGAATATTGTAAATGCACAAACAGTAATATCTCCACATTGCAAGGTGCAATTCTGAAATTTTTTGTTTTTTCCTGCTAATCCTAGCATGATAAAGATTCAAAGAGAGTGAGATGCCAGCTCCTTTCATTCAGTCAGTAGCTTCAAACATTTCTGGTATATGAAAAACATGTTTTTCAATGGCAAAAATCAATGAATATTGTAAATGCACAAACAGTAATATCTCCACATTGCACGGTGCAATTCTGAAATTTTTAGCTTTTTCCTGTTAATCCTAGCATGATAAAGAAGATTCAAAGAGAGTGAGATGCCAGCTCCTTTCATTCAGTCAGTAGCTTCAAACATTTCTGGTATATGAAAAACATGTTTTTCAATGGCAAAAATCAATGAATATTGTAAATGCACAAACAGTAATATCTCCACATTGCAAGGTGCAATTCTGAAATTTTTTGCTTTTTCCTGTTAATCCTAGCATGATAAAGAAGATTCAAAGAGAGTGAGATGCCAGCTCCTTTCATTCAGTCAGTAGCTTCAAACATTTCTGGTATATGAAAAACATGTTTTTCAATGGCAAAAATCAATGAATATTGTAAATGCACAAACAGTAATATCTCCACATTGCAAGGTGCAATTCTGAAATTTTTTGCTTTTTCCTGCTAATCCTAGCATGATAAAGAAGATTCAAAGAGAGTGAGATGCCAGCTCCTTTCATTCAGTCAGTAGCTTCAAACATTTCTGGTATATGAAAAACATGTTTTTCAATGGCAAAAATCAATGAATATTGTAAATGCACAAACAGTAATATCTCCACATTGCACGGTGCAATTCTGAAATTTTTAGCTTTTTCCTGTTAATCCTAGCATGATAAAGAAGATTCAAAGAGAGTGAGATGCCAGCTCCTTTCATTCAGTCAGTAGCTTCAAACATTTCTGGTATATGAAAAACATGTTTTTCAATGGCAAAAATCAATGAATATTGTAAATGCACAAACAGTAATATCTCCACATTGCAAGGTGCAATTCTGAAATTTTTTGCTTTTTCCTGCTAATCCTAGCATGATAAAGAAGATTCAAAGAGAGTGAGATGCCAGCTCCTTTCATTCAGTCAGTAGCTTCAAACATTTCTGGTATATGAAAAACATGTTTTTCAATGGCAAAAATCAATGAATATTGTAAATGCACAAACAGTAATATCTCCACATTGCACGGTGCAATTCTGAAATTTTTAGCTTTTTCCTGTTAATCCTAGCATGATAAAGAAGATTCAAAGAGAGTGAGATGCCAGCTCCTTTCATTCAGTCAGTAGCTTCAAACATTTCTGGTATATGAAAAACATGTTTTTCAATGGCAAAAATCAATGAATATTGTAAATGCACAAACAGTAATATCTCCACATTGCAAGGTGCAATTCTGAAATTTTTTGCTTTTTCCTGTTAATCCTAGCATGATAAAGAAGATTCAAAGAGAGTGAGATGCCAGCTCCTTTCATTCAGTCAGTAGCTTCAAACATTTCTGGTATATGAAAAACATGTTTTTCAATGGCAAAAATCAATGAATATTGTAAATGCACAAACAGTAATATCTCCACATTGCAAGGTGCAATTCTGAAATTTTTTGCTTTTTTCTGCTAATCCTAGCATGATAAAGAAGATTCAAAGAGAGTGAGATGTCAGCTCCTTTCATTCAGTCAGTAGCTTCAAACATTTCTGGTATATGAAAAACGTTTTTCAATGGCAAAAATCAATGAATATTGTAAATGCACAAACAGTAATATCTCCACATTGCACGGTGCAATTCTGAAATTTTTAGCTTTTTCCTGTTAATCCTAGCATGATAAAGAAGATTCAAAGAGAGTGAGATGCCAGCTCCTTTCATTCAGTCAGTAGCTTCAAACATTTCTGGTATATGAAAAACATGTTTTTCAATGGAAAAAATCAATGAATATTGTAAATGCACAAACAGTAATATCTCCACATTGCACGGTGCAATTCTGAAATTTTTAGCTTTTTCCTGTTAATCCTAGCATGATAAAGAAGATTCAAAGAGAGTGAGATGCCAGCTCCTTTCATTCAGTCAGTAGCTTCAAACATTTCTGGTATATGAAAAACATGTTTTTCAATGGCAAAAATCAATGAATATTGTAAATGCACAAACAGTAATATCTCCACATTGCAAGGTGCAATTCTGAAATTTTTTGCTTTTTCCTGTTAATCCTAGCATGATAAAGAAGATTCAAAGAGAGTGAGATGCCAGCTCCTTTCATTCAGTCAGTAGCTTCAAACATTTCTGGTATATGAAAAACATGTTTTTCAATGGCAAAAATCAATGAATATTGTAAATGCACAAACAGTAATATCTCCACATTGCACGGTGCAATTCTGAAATTTTTAGCTTTTTCCTGTTAATCCTAGCATGATAAAGAAGATTCAAAGAGAGTGAGATGCCAGCTCCTTTCATTCAGTCAGTAGCTTCAAACATTTCTGGTATATGAAAAACATGTTTTTCAATGGCAAAAATCAATGAATATTGTAAATGCACAAACAGTAATATCTCCACATTGCAAGGTGCAATTCTGAAATTCTTTGCTTTTTCCTGTTAATCCTAGCATGATAAAGAAGATTCAAAGAGAGTGAGATGCCAGCTCCTTTCATTCAGTCAGTAGCTTCAAACATTTCTGGTATATGAAAAACATGTTTTTCAATGGCAAAAATCAATGAATATTGTAAATGCACAAACAGTAATATCTCCACATTGCAAGGTGCAATTCTGAAATTTTTTGCTTTTTCCTGCTAATCCTAGCATGATAAAGAAGATTCAAAGAGAGTGAGATGCCAGCTCCTTTCATTCAGTCAGTAGCTTCAAACATTTCTGGTATATGAAAAACATGTTTTTCAATGGCAAAAATCAATGAATATTGTAAATGCGCAAACAGTAATATCTCCACATTGCACGGTGCAATTCTGAAATTTTTAGCTTTTTCCTGTTAATCCTAGCATGATAAAGAAGATTCAAAGAGAGTGAGATGCCAGCTCCTTTCATTCAGTCAGTAGCTTCAAACATTTCTGGTATATGAAAAACATGTTTTTCAATGGCAAAAATCAATGAATATTGTAAATGCACAAACAGTAATATCTCCACATTGCAAGGTGCAATTCTGAAATTTTTTGCTTTTTCCTGCTAATCCTAGCATGATAAAGAAGATTCAAAGAGAGTGAGATGCCAGCTCCTTTCATTCAGTCAGTAGCTTCAAACATTTCTGGTATATGAAAAACATGTTTTTCAATGGCAAAAATCAATGAATATTGTAAATGCACAAACAGTAATATCTCCACATTGCACGGTGCAATTCTGAAATTTTTAGCTTTTTCCTGTTAATCCTAGCATGATAAAGAAGATTCAAAGAGAGTGAGATGCCAGCTCCTTTCATTCAGTCAGTAGCTTCAAACATTTCTGGTATATGAAAAACATGTTTTTCAATGGCAAAAATCAATGAATATTGTAAATGCACAAACAGTAATATCTCCACATTGCAAGGTGCAATTCTGAAATTTTTTGCTTTTTCCTGTTAATCCTAGCATGATAAAGAAGATTCAAAGAGAGTGAGATGCCAGCTCCTTTCATTCAGTCAGTAGCTTCAAACATTTCTGGTATATGAAAAACATGTTTTTCAATGGCAAAAATCAATGAATATTGTAAATGCAAAAACAGTAATATCTCCACATTGCAAGGTGCAATTCTGAAATTTTTTGCTTTTTCCTGCTAATCCTAGCATGATAAAGAAGATTCAAAGAGAGTGAGATGCCAGCTCCTTTCATTCAGTCAGTAGCTTCAAACATTTCTGGTATATGAAAAACATGTTTTTCAATGGCAAAAATCAATGAATATTGTAAATGCACAAACAGTAATATCTCCACATTGCAAGGTGCAATTCTGAAATTTTTTGCTTTTTCCTGCTAATCCTAGCATGATAAAGAAGATTCAAAGAGAGTGAGATGCCAGCTCCTTTCATTCAGTCAGTAGCTTCAAACATTTCTGGTATATGAAAAACATGTTTTTCAATGGCAAAAATCAATGAATATTGTAAATGCACAAACAGTAATATCTCCACATTGCACGGTGCAATTCTGAAATTTTTAGCTTTTTCCTGTTAATCCTAGCATGATAAAGAAGATTCAAAGAGAGTGAGATGCCAGCTCCTTTCATTCAGTCAGTAGCTTCAAACATTTCTGGTATATGAAAAACATGTTTTTCAATGGCAAAAATCAATGAATATTGTAAATGCACAAACAGTAATATCTCCACATTGCAAGGTGCAATTCTGAAATTTTTTGCTTTTTCCTGTTAATCCTAGCATGATAAAGAAGATTCAAAGAGAGTGAGATGCCAGCTCCTTTCATTCAGTCAGTAGCTTCAAACATTTCTGGTATATGAAAAACATGTTTTTCAATGGCAAAAATCAATGAATATTGTAAATGCAAAAACAGTAATATCTCCACATTGCAAGGTGCAATTCTGAAATTTTTTGCTTTTTCCTGCTAATCCTAGCATGATAAAGAAGATTCAAAGAGAGTGAGATGCCAGCTCCTTTCATTCAGTCAGTAGCTTCAAACATTTCTGGTATATGAAAAACATGTTTTTCAATGGCAAAAATCAATGAATATTGTAAATGCACAAACAGTAATATCTCCACATTGCACGGTGCAATTCTGAAATTTTTAGCTTTTTCCTGTTAATCCTAGCATGATAAAGAAGATTCAAAGAGAGTGAGATGCCAGCTCCTTTCATTCAGTCAGTAGCTTCAAACATTTCTGGTATATGAAAAACATGTTTTTCAATGGCAAAAATCAATGAATATTGTAAATGCACAAACAGTAATATCTCCACATTGCAAGGTGCAATTCTGAAATTTTTCCTTTTTCCTGCTTATCCTAGCATGATAAAGAAGATTCAAAGAGAGTGAGATGCCAGCTCCTTTCATTCAGTCAGTAGCTTCAAACATTTCTGGTATATGAAAAACATGTTTTTCAATGGCAAAAATCAATGAATATTGTAAATGCACAAACAGTAATATCTCCACATTGCACGGTGCAATTCTGAAATTTTTAGCTTTTTCCTGTTAATCCTAGCATGATAAAGAAGATTCAAAGAGAGTGAGATGCCAGCTCCTTTCATTCAGTCAGTAGCTTCAAACATTTCTGGTATATGAAAAACATGTTTTTCAATGGCAAAAATCAATGAATATTGTAAATGCACAAACAGTAATATCTCCACATTGCAAGGTGCAATTCTGAAATTTTTTGCTTTTTCCTGCTAATCCTAGCATGATAAAGAAGATTCAAAGAGAGTGAGATGCCAGCTCCTTTCATTCAGTCAGTAGCTTCAAACATTTCTGGTATATGAAAAACATGTTTTTCAATGGCAAAAATCAATGAATATTGTAAATGCACAAACAGTAATATCTCCACATTGCAAGGTGCAATTCTGAAATTTTTTGCTTTTTCCTGTTAATCCTAGCATGATAAAGAAGATTCAAAGAGAGTGAGATGCCAGCTCCTTTCATTCAGTCAGTAGCTTCAAACATTTCTGGTATATGAAAAACATGTTTTTCAATGGCAAAAATCAATGAATATTGTAAATGCACAAACAGTAATATCTCCACATTGCAAGGTGCAATTCTGAAATTTTTTGCTTTTTCCTGCTAATCCTAGCATGATAAAGAAGATTCAAAGAGAGTGAGATGCCAGCTCCTTTCATTCAGTCAGTAGCTTCAAACATTTCTGGTATATGAAAAACATGTTTTTCAATGGCAAAAATCAATGAATATTGTAAATGCACAAACAGTAATATCTCCACATTGCACGGTGCAATTCTGAAATTTTTAGCTTTTTCCTGTTAATCCTAGCATGATAAAGAAGATTCAAAGAGAGTGAGATGCCAGCTCCTTTCATTCAGTCAGTAGCTTCAAACATTTCTGGTATATGAAAAACGTTTTTCAATGGCAAAAATCAATGAATATTGTAAATGCACAAACAGTAATATCTCCACATTGCAAGGTGCAATTCTGAAATTTTTTGCTTTTTCCTGCTAATCCTAGCATGATAAAGAAGATTCAAAGAGAGTGAGATGCCAGCTCCTTTCATTCAGTCAGTAGCTTCAAACATTTCTGGTATATGAAAAACATGTTTTTCAATGGCAAAAATCAATGAATATTGTAAATGCACAAACAGTAATATCTCCACATTGCACGGTGCAATTCTGAAATTTTTAGCTTTTTCCTGTTAATCCTAGCATGATAAAGAAGATTCAAAGAGAGTGAGATGCCAGCTCCTTTCATTCAGTCAGTAGCTTCAAACATTTCTGGTATATGAAAAACATGTTTTTCAATGGCAAAAATCAATGAATATTGTAAATGCACAAACAGTAATATCTCCACATTGCACGGTGCAATTCTGAAATTTTTAGCTTTTTCCTGTTAATCCTAGCATGATAAAGAAGATTCAGAGAGTGAGATGCCAGCTCCTTTCATTCAGTCAGTAGCTTCAGTCATTTCTGGACGTTTTTCAATGGCAAAAATCAATGAATATTGTAAATGCACAAACAGTAATTTCTCCGCATTGCAAGGTGCAATTCTGAAATTTTTTGCTTTTTCCTGCTCCTCTTAGCATGATAAAGAAGATTCAAAGAGAGTGAGATGCCAGCTCCTTTCATTCAGTCAGTAGCTTCAAACATTTCTGGTATAAACATTTCTGGACGTTTTTCAATGGCAAAAATCAATGAATATTGTAAATGCACAAACAGTAATATCTCCACATTGCAAGGTGCAATTCTGAAATTTTTTGCTTTTTCCTGCTCCTCTTAGCATGATAAAGAAGATTCAAAGAGAGTGAGATGCCAGCTCCTTTCATTCAGTCAGTAGCTTCAATCATTTCTGGACGTTTTTCAATGGCAAAAATCAATGAATATTGTAAATGCACAAACAGTAATTTCTCCGCATTGCAAGGTGCAATTCTGAAATTTTTTGCTTTTTCCTGCTCCTCTTAGCATGATAAAGAAGATTCAAAGAGAGTGAGATGCCAGCTCCTTTCATTCAGTCAGTAGCTTCAATCATTTCTGGTATATGAATAACATGATGTTTTTCAATGGCAAAAATCAATGAATATTGTAAATGCACAAACAGTAATTTCTCCGCATTGCAAGGTGCAATTCTGAAATTTTTTGCTTTTTCCTGCTCCTCTTAGCATGATAAAGAAGATTCAAAGAGAGTGAGATGCCAGCTCTTTTCATTCAGTCAGTAGCTTCAATCATTTCTGGACGTTTTTCAATGGCAAAAATCAATGAATATTGTAAATGCACAAACAGTAATTTCTCCGCATTGCAAGGTGCAATTCTGAAATTTTTTGCTTTTTCCTGCTCCTCTTAGCATGATAAAGAAGATTCAAAGAGAGTGAGATGCCAGCTCCTTTCATTCAGTCAGTAGCTTCAGTCATTTCTGGACGTTTTTCAATGGCAAAAATCAATGAATATTGTAAATGCACAAACAGTAATTTCTCCGCATTGCAAGGTGCAATTCTGAAATTTTTTGCTTTTTCCTGCTCCTCTTAGCATGATAAAGAAGATTCAAAGAGAGTGAGATGCCAGCTCCTTTCATTCAGTCAGTAGCTTCAAACATTTCTGGTATAAACATTTCTGGACGTTTTTCAATGGCAAAAATCAATGAATATTGTAAATGCACAAACAGTAATATCTCCACATTGCAAGGTTCAATTCTGAAATTTTTTGCTTTTTCCTGCTAATCCTAGCATGATAAAGAAGATTCAAAGAGAATGAGATGCCAGCTCCTTTCATTCAGTCAGTAGCTTCAAACATTTCTGGTATATGAATAACATGATGTTTTTCAATGGCAAAAATCAATGAATATTGTAAATGCACAAACAGTAATATCTCCATATTGCAAGGTGCAATTCTGAAATTTTTTGCTTTTTCCTGCTAATCCTAGCATGATAAAGAAGATTCAAAGAGAGTGAGATGCCAGCTCCTTTCATTCAGTCAGTAGCTTCAAACATTTCTGGACGTTTTTCAATGGCAAAAATCAATGAATATTGTAAATGCACAAACAGTAATATCTCCACATTGCAAGGTGCAATTCTGAAATTTTTTGCTTTTTCCTGCTAATCCTAGCATGATAAAGAAGATTCAAATAGAGTGAGATGCCAGCTCCTTTCATTCAGTCAGTAGCTTCAAACATTTCTGGACGTTTTTCAATGGCAAAAATCAATGAATATTGTAAATGCACAAACAGTAATATCTCCACATTGCAAGGTTCAATTCTGAAATTTTTTGCTTTTTCCTGCTAATCCTAGCATGATAAAGAAGATTCAAAGAGAATGAGATGCCAGCTCCTTTCATTCAGTCAGTAGCTTCAAACATTTCTGGTATATGAATAACGATGTTTTTCAATGGCAAAAATCAATGAATATTGTAAATGCACAAACAGTAATATCTCCATATTGCAAGGTGCAATTCTGAAATTTTTTGCTTTTTCCTGCTAATCCTAGCATGATAAAGAAGATTCAAAGAGAGTGAGATGCCAGCTCCTTTCATTCAGTCAGTAGCTTCAAACATTTCTGGACGTTTTTCAATGGCAAAAATCAATGAATATTGTAAATGCACAAACAGTAATATCTCCACATTGCAAGGTGCAATTCTGAAATTTTTTGCTTTTTCCTGCTACTCCTAGCATGATAAAGAAGATTCAAAGAGAGTGAGATGCCAGCTCCTTTCATTCAGTCAGTAGCTTCAAACATTTCTGGACGTTTTTCAATGGCAAAAATCAATGAATATTGTAAATGCACAAACAGTAATATCTCCACATTGCAAGGTGCAATTCTGAAATTTTTTGCTTTTTCCTGCTAATCCTAGCATGATAAAGAAGATTCAAAGAGAGTGAGATGCCAGCTCCTTTCATTCAGTCAGTAGCTTCAAACATTTCTGGACGTTTTTCAATGGCAAAAATCTATGAATATTGTAAATGCACAAACAGTAATTTCTCCGCATTGCAAGGTGCAATTCTGAAATTTTTTGCTTTTTCCTGCTCCTCTTAGCATGATAAAGATTCAAAGAGAGTGAGATGCCAGCTCCTATCATTCAGTCAGTAGCTTCAATCATTTCTGGACGTTTTTCAATGGCAAAAATCAATGAATATTGTAAATGCACAAGCAGTAATTTCTCCGCATTGCAAGGTGCAATTCTGAAATTTTTTGCTTTTTCCTGCTCCTCTTAGCATGATAAAGAAGATTCAAAGAGAGTGAGATGCCAGCTCCTTTCATTCAGTCAGTAGCTTCAATCATTTCTGGACGTTTTTCAATGGCAAAAATCAATGAATATTGTAAATGCACAAACAGTAATTTCTCCGCATTGCAAGGTGCAATTCTGAAATTTTTTGCTTTTTCCTGCTCCTCTTAGCATGAAAAAGAAGATTCAAAGAGAATGAGATGCCCGCTCCTTTCATTCAGTCGGAAGCTTCAATCATTTCTGGTATATGAATAACATGATGTTTTTCAATGGCAAAAATCAATGAATATTGTAAATGCACAAACAGTAATTTCTCCGCATTGCAAGGTGCAATTCTGAATTTTTTTGCTTTTTCCTGCTCCTCTTAGCATGATAAAGAAGATTCAAAGAGAGTGAGATGCCAGCTCCTTTCATTCAGTCAGTAGCTTCAAACATTTCTGGTATATGAAAAACATGTTTTTCAATGGCAAAAATCAATGAATATTGTAAATGCACAAACAGTAATATCTCCACATTGCAAGGTGCAATTCTGAAATTTTTTGCTTTTTCCTGCTAATCCTAGCATGATAAAGAAGATTCAAAGAGAGTGAGATGCCAGCTCCTTTCATTCAGTCAGTAGCTTCAAACATTTCTGGTATATGAAAAACATGTTTTTCAATGGCAAAAATCAATGAATATTGTAAATGCACAAACAGTAATATCTCCACATTGCACGGTGCAATTCTGAAATTTTTAGCTTTTTCCTGTTAATCCTAGCATGATAAAGAAGATTCAAAGAGAGTGAGATGCCAGCTCCTTTCAGTCAGTAGCTTCAAACATTTCTGGTATATGAAAAACATGTTTTTCAATGGCAAAAATCAATGAATATTGTAAATGCACAAACAGTAATATCTCCACATTGCAAGGTGCAATTCTGAAATTTTTTGCTTTTTCCTGTTAATCCTAGCATGATAAAGAAGATTCAAAGAGAGTGAGATGCCAGCTCCTTTCATTCAGTCAGTAGCTTCAAACATTTCTGGTATATGAAAAACATGTTTTTCAATGGCAAAAATCAATGAATATTGTAAATGCACAAACAGTAATATCTCCACATTGCACGGTGCAATTCTGAAATTTTTAGCTTTTTCCTGTTAATCCTAGCATGATAAAGAAGATTCAAAGAGAGTGAGATGCCAGCTCCTTTCATTCAGTCAGTAGCTTCAAACATTTCTGGTATATGAAAAACATGTTTTTCAATGGCAAAAATCAATGAATATTGTAAATGCACAAACAGTAATATCTCCACATTGCACGGTGCAATTCTGAAATTTTTAGCTTTTTCCTGTTAATCCTAGCATGATAAAGAAGATTCAAAGAGAGTGAGATGCCAGCTCCTTTCATTCAGTCAGTAGCTTCAAACATTTCTGGTATATGAAAAACATGTTTTTCAATGGCAAAAATCAATGAATATTGTAAATGCACAAACAGTAATATCTCCACATTGCAAGGTGCAATTCTGAAATTTTTTGCTTTTTCCTGCTAATCCTAGCATGATAAAGAAGATTCAAAGAGAGTGAGATGCCAGCTCCTTTCATTCAGTCAGTATCTTCAATCATTTCTGGATGTTTTTCAATGGCAAAAATCAATGAATATTGTAAATGCACAAACAGTAATTTCTCCGCATTGCAAGGTGCAATTCTGAAATTTTTTGCTTTTTCCTGCTCCTCTTAGCATGATAAAGAAGATTCAGAGAGTGAGATGCCAGCTCCTTTCATTCAGTCAGTAGCTTCAGTCATTTCTGGACGTTTTTCAATGGCAAAAATCAATGAATATTGTAAATGCACAAACAGTAATTTCTCCGCATTGCAAGGTGCAATTCTGAAATTTTTTGCTTTTTCCTGCTCCTCTTAGCATGATAAAGAAGGTTCAAAGAGAGTGAGATGCCAGCTCCTTTCATTCAGTCAGTAGCTTCAAACATTTCTGGTATAAACATTTCTGGACGTTTTTCAATGGCAAAAATCAATGAATATTGTAAATGCACAAACAGTAATATCTCCACATTGCAAGGTGCAATTCTGAAATTTTTTGCTTTTTCCTGCTCCTCTTAGCATGATAAAGAAGATTCAAAGAGAGTGAGATGCCAGCTCCTTTCATTCAGTCAGTAGCTTCAATCATTTCTGGACGTTTTTCAATGGCAAAAATCAATGAATATTGTAAATGCACAAACAGTAATTTCTCCGCATTGCAAGGTGCAATTCTGAAATTTTTTGCTTTTTCCTGCTCCTCTTAGCATGATAAAGAAGAATCAAAGAGAGTGAGATGCCAGCTCCTTTCATTCAGTCAGTAGCTTCAATCATTTCTGGTATATGAATAACATGATGTTTTTCAATGGCAAAAATCAATGAATATTGTAAATGCACAAACAGTAATTTCTCCGCATTGCAAGGTGCAATTCTGAAATTTTTTGCTTTTTCCTGCTCCTCTTAGCATGATAAAGAAGATTCAAAGAGAGTGAGATGCCAGCTCTTTTCATTCAGTCAGTAGCTTCAATCATTTCTGGACGTTTTTCAATGGCAAAAATCAATGAATATTGTAAATGCACAAACAGTAATTTCTCCGCATTGCAAGGTGCAATTCTGAAATTTTTTGCTTTTTCCTGCTCCTCTTAGCATGATAAAGAAGATTCAAAGAGAGTGAGATGCCAGCTTCTTTCATTCAGTCAGTAGCTTCAGTCATTTCTGGACGTTTTTCAATGGCAAAAATCAATGAATATTGTAAATGCACAAACAGTAATTTCTCCGCATTGCAAGGTGCAATTCTGAAATTTTTTGCTTTTTCCTGCTCCTCTTAGCATGATAAAGAAGATTCAAAGAGAGTGAGATGCCAGCTCCTTTCATTCAGTCAGTAGCTTCAAACATTTCTGGTATAAACATTTCTGGACGTTTTTCAATGGCAAAAATCAATGAATATTGTAAATGCACAAACAGTAATATCTCCACATTGCAAGGTTCAATTCTGAAATTTTTTGCTTTTTCCTGCTAATCCTAGCATGATAAAGAAGATTCAAAGAGAATGAGATGCCAGCTCCTTTCATTCAGTCAGTAGCTTCAAACATTTCTGGTATATGAATAACATGATGTTTTTCAATGGCAAAAATCAATGAATATTGTAAATGCACAAACAGTAATATCTCCATATTGCAAGGTGCAATTCTGAAATTTTTTGCTTTTTCCTGCTAATCCTAGCATGATAAAGAAGATTCAAAGAGAGTGAGATGCCAGCTCCTTTCATTCAGTCAGTAGCTTCAAACATTTCTGGACGTTTTTCAATGGCAAAAATCAATGAATATTGTAAATGCACAAACAGTAATATCTCCACATTGCAAGGTGCAATTCTGAAATTTTTTGCTTTTTCCTGCTAATCCTAGCATGATAAAGAAGATTCAAATAGAGTGAGATGCCAGCTCCTTTCATTCAGTCAGTAGCTTCAAACATTTCTGGACGTTTTTCAATGGCAAAAATCAATGAATATTGTAAATGCACAAACAGTAATATCTCCACATTGCAAGGTTCAATTCTGAAATTTTTTGCTTTTTCCTGCTAATCCTAGCATGATAAAGAAGATTCAAAGAGAATGAGATGCCAGCTCCTTTCATTCAGTCAGTAGCTTCAAACATTTCTGGTATATGAATAACATGATGTTTTTCAATGGCAAAAATCAATGAATATTGTAAATGCACAAACAGTAATATCTCCATATTGCAAGGTGCAATTCTGAAATTTTTTGCTTTTTCCTGCTAATCCTAGCATGATAAAGAAGATTCAAAGAGAGTGAGATGCCAGCTCCTTTCATTCAGTCAGTAGCTTCAAACATTTCTGGACGTTTTTCAATGGCAAAAATCAATGAATATTGTAAATGCACAAACAGTAATATCTCCACATTGCAAGGTGCAATTCTGAAATTTTTTGCTTTTTCCTGCTACTCCTAGCATGATAAAGAAGATTCAAGGAGAGTGAGATGCCAGCTCCTTTCATTCAGTCAGTAGCTTCAAACATTTCTGGACGTTTTTCAATGGCAAAAATCAATGAATATTGTAAATGCACAAACAGTAATATCTCCACATTGCAAGGTGCAATTCTGAAATTTTTTGCTTTTTCCTGCTAATCCTAGCATGATAAAGAAGATTCAAAGAGAGTGAGATGCCAGCTCCTTTCATTCAGTCAGTAGCTTCAAACATTTCTGGACGTTTTTCAATGGCAAAAATCTATGAATATTGTAAATGCACAAACAGTAATTTCTCCGCATTGCAAGGTGCAATTCTGAAATTTTTTGCTTTTTCCTGCTCCTCTTAGCATGATAAAGATTCAAAGAGAGTGAGATGCCAGCTCCTTTCATTCAGTCAGTAGCTTCAATCATTTCTGGACGTTTTTCAATGGCAAAAATCAATGAATATTGTAAATGCACAAGCAGTAATTTCTCCGCATTGCAAGGTGCAATTCTGAAATTTTTTGCTTTTTCCTGCTCCTCTTAGCATGATAAAGAAGATTCAAAGAGAGTGAGATGCCAGCTCCTTTCATTCAGTCAGTAGCTTCAATCATTTCTGGACGTTTTTCAATGGCAAAAATCAATGAATATTGTAAATGCACAAACAGTAATTTCTCCGCATTGCAAGGTGCAATTCTGAAATTTTTTGCTTTTTCCTGCTCCTCTTAGCATGAAAAAGAAGATTCAAAGAGAATGAGATGCCCGCTCCTTTCATTCAGTCAGAAGCTTCAATCATTTCTGGTATATGAATAACATGATGTTTTTCAATGGCAAAAATCAATGAATATTGTAAATGCACAAACAGTAATTTCTCCGCATTGCAAGGTGCAATTCTGAATTTTTTTGCTTTTTCCTGCTCCTCTTAGCATGATAAAGAAGATTCAAAGAGAGTGAGATGCCAGCTCCTTTCATTCAGTCAGTAGCTTCAATCATTTCTGGACGTTTTTCAATGGCAAAAATCAATGAATATTGTAAATGCACAAACAGTAATTTCTCCGCATTGCAAGGTGCAATTCTGAAATTTTTTGCTTTTTCCTGCTCCTCTTAGCATGATAAAGAAGATTCAAAGAGAGTGAGATGCCAGCTCCTTTCATTCAGTCAGTAGCTTCAAACATTTCTGGTATATGAATAACATGATGTTTTTCAATGGCAAAAATCAATGAATATTGTAAATGCACAAACAGTAATTTCTCCGCATTGCAAGGTGCAATTCTGAAATTTTTTGCTTTTTCCTGCTAATCCTAGCATGATAAAGAAGATTCAAAGAGAGTGAGATGCCAGCTCCTTTCATTCAGTCAGTAGCTTCAAACATTTCTGGACGTTTTTCAATGGCAAAAATCAATGAATATTGTAAATGCACAAACAGTAATATCTCCACATTGCAAGGTGCAATTCTGAAATTTTTTGCTTTTTCCTGCTAATCCTAGCATGATAAAGAAGATTCAAATAGAGTGAGATGCCAGCTCCTTTCATTCAGTCAGTAGCTTCAAACATTTCTGGACGTTTTTCAATGGCAAAAATCAATGAATATTGTAAATGCACAAACAGTAATATCTCCACATTGCAAGGTTCAATTCTGAAATTTTTTGCTTTTTCCTGCTAATCCTAGCATGATAAAGAAGATTCAAAGAGAATGAGATGCCAGCTCCTTTCATTCAGTCAGTAGCTTCAAACATTTCTGGTATATGAATAACATGATGTTTTTCAATGGCAAAAATCAATGAATATTGTAAATGCACAAACAGTAATATCTCCATATTGCAAGGTGCAATTCTGAAATTTTTTGCTTTTTCCTTCTAATCCTAGCATGATAAAGAAGATTCAAAGAGAGTGAGATGCCAGCTCCTTTCATTCAGTCAGTAGCTTCAAACATTTCTGGACGTTTTTCAATGGCAAAAATCAATGAATATTGTAAATGCACAAACAGTAATATCTCCACATTGCAAGGTGCAATTCTGAAATTTTTTGCTTTTTCCTGCTACTCCTAGCATGATAAAGAAGATTCAAGGAGAGTGAGATGCCAGCTCCTTTCATTCAGTCAGTAGCTTCAAACATTTCTGGACGTTTTTCAATGGCAAAAATCAATGAATATTGTAAATGCACAAACAGTAATATCTCCACATTGCAAGGTGCAATTCTGAAATTTTTTGCTTTTTCCTGCTAATCCTAGCATGATAAAGAAGATTCAAAGAGAGTGAGATGCCAGCTCCTTTCATTCAGTCAGTAGCTTCAAACATTTCTGGACGTTTTTCAATGGCAAAAATCTATGAATATTGTAAATGCACAAACAGTAATTTCTCCGCATTGCAAGGTGCAATTCTGAAATTTTTTGCTTTTTCCTGCTCCTCTTAGCATGATAAAGATTCAAAGAGAGTGAGATGCCAGCTCCTTTCATTCAGTCAGTAGCTTCAATCATTTCTGGACGTTTTTCAATGGCAAAAATCAATGAATATTGTAAATGCACAAGCAGTAATTTCTCCGCATTGCAAGGTGCAATTCTGAAATTTTTTGCTTTTTCCTGCTCCTCTTAGCATGATAAAGAAGATTCAAAGAGAGTGAGATGCCAGCTCCTTTCATTCAGTCAGTAGCTTCAATCATTTCTGGATGTTTTTCAATGGCAAAAATCAATGAATATTGTAAATGCACAAACAGTAATTTCTCCGCATTGCAAGGTGCAATTCTGAAATTTTTTGCTTTTTCCTGCTCCTCTTAGCATGAAAAAGAAGATTCAAAGAGAATGAGATGCCCGCTCCTTTCATTCAGTCAGAAGCTTCAATCATTTCTGGTATATGAATAACATGATGTTTTTCAATGGCAAAAATCAATGAATATTGTAAATGCACAAACAGTAATTTCTCCGCATTGCAAGGTGCAATTCTGAATTTTTTTGCTTTTTCCTGCTCCTCTTAGCATGATAAAGAAGATTCAAAGAGAGTGAGATGCCAGCTCCTTTCATTCAGTCAGTAGCTTCAATCATTTCTGGACGTTTTTCAATGGCAAAAATCAATGAATATTGTAAATGCACAAACAGTAATTTCTCCGCATTGCAAGGTGCAATTCTGAAATTTTTTGCTTTTTCCTGCTCCTCTTAGCATGATAAAGAAGATTCAAAGAGAGTGAGATGCCAGCTCCTTTCATTCAGTCAGTAGCTTCAAACATTTCTGGTATATGAATAACATGATGTTTTTCAATGGCAAAAATCAATGAATATTGTAAATGCACAAACAGTAATTTCTCCGCATTGCAAGGTGCAATTCTGAAATTTTTTGCTTTTTCCTGCTCCTCTTAGCATGATAAAGAAGATTCAAAGAGAGTGAGATGCCAGCTCCTTTCATTCAGTCAGTAGCTTCAATCTTTTCTGGACGTTTTTCAATGGCAAAAATCAATGAATATTGTAAATGCACAAACAGTAATTTCTCCGCATTGCAAGGTGCAATTCTGAAATTTTTTGCTTTTTCCTGCTCCTCTTAGCATGATAAAGAAGATTCAAAGAGAGTGAGATGCCAGCTCCTTTCATTCAGTCAGTAGCTTCAATCATTTCTGGTATATGAATAACATGATGTTTTTCAATGGCAAAAATCAATGAATATTGTAAATGCACAAGCAGTAATTTCTCCGCATTGCAAGGTGCAATTCTGAAATTTTTTGCTTTTTCCTGCTCCTCTTAGCATGGTAAAGAAGATTCAAAGAGAGTGAGATGCCAGCTCCTTTCATTCAGTCAGTAGCTTCAATCATTTCTGGACGTTTTTCAATGGCAAAAATCAATGAATATTGTAAATGCACAAACAGTAATTTCTCCGCATTGCAAGGTGCAATTCTGAAATTTTTTGCTTTTTCCTGCTCCTCTTAGCATGATAAAGAAGATTCAAAGAGAGTGAGATGCCAGCTCCTTTCATTCAGTCAGTAGCTTCAATCATTTCTGGGTATGAATAACATGATGTTTTTCAATGGCAAAAATCAATGAATATTGTAAATGCACAAACAGTAATTTCTCCACATTGCAAGGTGCAATTCTGAAATTTTTTGCTTTTTCCTGCTCCTCTTAGCATGATAAAGAAGATTCAAAGAGAGTGAGATGCCAGCTCCTTTCATTCAGTCAGTAGCTTCAATCATTTCTGGACGTTTTTCAATGGCAAAAATCAATGAATATTGTAAATGCACAAACAGTAATTTCTCCGCATTGCAAGGTGCAATTCTGAAATTTTTTGCTTTTTCCTGCTCCTCTTAGCATGATAAAGAAGATTCAAAGAGAGTGAGATGCCAGCTCCTTTCATTCAGTCAGTAGCTTCAATCATTTCTGGACGTTTTTCAATGGCAAAAATCAATGAATATTGAAAATGCACAAACAGTAATTTCTCCGCATTGCAAGGTGCAATTCTGAATTTTTTTGCTTTTTCCTGCTCCTCTTAGCATGATAAAGAAGATTCAAAGAGAGTGAGATGCCAGCTCCTTTCATTCAGTCAGTAACTTCAAACATTTCTGGTATAAACATTTCTGGACGTTTTTCAATGGCAAAAATCAATGAATATTGTAAATGCACAAACAGTAATATCTCCACATTGCAAGGTGCAATTCTGAAATTTTTTGCTTTTTCCTGCTAATCCTAGCATGATAAAGAATATTCAAATAGAGTGAGATGCCAGCTCCTTTCATTCAGTCAGTAGCTTCAAACATTTCTGGACGTTTTTCAATGGCAAAAATCAATGAATATTGTAAATGCACAAACAGTAATATCTCCACATTGCAAGGTGCAATTCTGAAATTTTTTGCTTTTTCCTGCTAATCCTAGCATGATAAAGAAGATTCAAAGAGAGTGAGATGCCAGGTCCTTTCATTCAGTCAGTAGCCTCAAACATTTCTGGTATATGAATAACATGATGTTTTTTAATGGCAAAAATCAATGAATATTGTAAATGCACAAACAGTAATATCTCCACATTGCAAGGTGCAATTCTGAAATTTTTTGCTTTTTCCTGCTAATCCTAGCATGATAAAGAAGATTCAAAGAGAGTGAGATGCCAGCTCCTTTCATTCAGTCAGTAGCTTCAAACATTTCTGGACGTTTTTCAATGGCAAAAATCAATGAATATTGTAAATGCACAAACAGTAATATCTCCACATTGCAAGGTGCAATTCTGAAATTTTTTGCTTTTTCCTGCTACTCCTAGCATGATAAAGAAGATTCAAAGAGAGTGAGATGCCAGCTCCTTTCATTCAGTCAGTAGCTTCAAACATTTCTGTACGTTTTTCAATGGCAAAAATCAATGAATATTGTAAATGCACAAACAGTAATATCTCCACATTGCAAGGTGCAATTCTGAAATTTTTTGCTTTTTCCTGCTAATCCTAGCATGATAAAGAAGATTCAAAGAGAGTGACATGCCAGCTCCTTTCATTCAGTCAGTAGCTTCAAACATTTCTGGACGTTTTTCAATGGCAAAAATCAATGAATATTGTAAATGCACAAACAGTAATATCTCCACATTGCAAGGTGCAATTCTGAAATTTTTTGCTTTTTCCTGCTAATCCTAGCATGATAAAGAAGATTCAAAGAGAGTGAGATGCCAGCTCCTTTCATTCAGTCAGTAGCTTCAATCATTTCTGGACGTTTTTCAATGGCAAAAATCAATGAATATTGTAAATGCACAAACAGTAATTTCTCCGCATTGCAACGTGCAATTCTGAAATTTTTTGCTTTTTCCTGCTCCTCTTAGCATGATAAAGAAGATTCAAAGAGAGTGAGATGCCCGCTCCTTTCATTCAGTCAGTAGCTTCAATCATTTCTGGTATATGAATAACATGATGTTTTTCAATGGCAAAAATCAATGAATATTGTAAATGCACAAACAGTAATTTCTCCGCATTGCAAGGTGCAATTCTGAATTTTTTTGCTTTTTCCTGCTCCTCTTAGCATGATAAAGAAGATTCAAAGAGAGTGAGATGCCAGCTCCTTTCATTCAGTCAGTAGCTTCAATCATTTCTGGACGTTTTTCAATGGCAAAAATCAATGAATATTGTAAATGCACAAGCAGTAATTTCTCCGCATTGCAAGGTGCAATTCTGAAATTTTTTGCTTTTTCCTGCTCCTCTTAGCATGATAAAGAAGATTCAAAGAGAGTGAGATGCCAGCTCCTTTCATTCAGTCAGTAGCTTCAAACATTTCTGGTATATGAATAACATGATGTTTTTCAATGGCAAAAATCAATGAATATTGTAAATGCACAAACAGTAATTTCTCCGCATTGCAAGGTGCAATTCTGAAATTTTTTGCTTTTTCCTGCTCCTCTTAGCATGATAAAGAAGATTCAAAGAGAGTGAGATGCCAGCTCCTTTCATTCAGTCAGTAGCTTCAATCTTTTCTGGACGTTTTTCAATGGCAAAAATCAATGAATATTGTATATGCACAAACAGTAATTTCTCCGCATTTTAAGGTGGAATTCTGAAATTTTTTGCTTTTTCCTGCTCCTCTTAGCATGATAAAGAAGATTCAAAGATAGTGAGATGCCAGCTTCTTTCATTCAGTCAGTAGCTTCAAACATTTCTGGTAAATGAATAACATGATGTTTTTCAATGGCAAAAATCAATGAATATTGTAAATGCACAAAGAGTAATTTCTCCGCATTGCAAGGTGCAATTCTGAAATTTTTTGCTTTTTCCTGCTCCTCTTAGCATGATAAAGAAGACTCAAAGAGAGTTACATGCCAGCTCCTTTCATTCAGTCAGTAGCTTCAATCATTTCTGGACGTTTTTCAATGGCAAAAATCAATGAATATTGTAAATGCACAAACAGTAATTTCTCCGCATTGCAAGGTGCAATTCTGAAATTTTTTGCTTTTTCCTGCTCCTCTTAGCATGATAAAGAAGATTCAAAGAGAGTGAGATGCCAGCTCCTTTCATTCAGTCAGTAGCTTCAATCATTTCTGGACGTTTTTCAATGGCAAAAATCAATGAATATTGTAAATGCACAAACAGTAATTTCTCCGCATTGCAAGGTGCAATTCTGAAATTTTTTGCTTTTTCCTGCTCCTCTTAGCATGATAAAGAAGATTCAAAGAGAGTGAGATGCCAGCTCCTTTCATTCAGTCAGTAGCTTCAATCATTTCTGGTATATGAATAACATGATGTTTTTCAATGGCAAAAATCAATGAATATTGTAACTGCACAAACAGTAATTTCTCCGCATTGCAAGGTGCAATTCTGAAATTTTTTGCTTTTTCCTGCTCCTCTTAGCATGGTAAAGAAGATTCAAAGAGAGTGAGATGCCAGCTCCTTTCATTCAGTCAGTAGCTTCAATCATTTCTGGACGTTTTTCAATGGCAAAAATCAATGAATATTGTAAATGCACAAACAGTAATTTCTCCGCATTGCAAGGTGCAATTCTGAAATTTTTTGCTTTTTCCTGCTCCTCTTAGCATGATAAAGAAGATTCAAAGAGATTGAGATGCCAGCTCCTTTCATTCAGTCAGTAGCTTCAATCATTTCTGGACGTTTTTCAATGGCAATAATCAATGAATATTGTAAATGCACAAACAGTAATTTCTCCGCATTGCAAGGTGCAATTCTGAAATTTTTTGCTTTTTCCTGCTCCTCTTAGCATGATAAAGAAGATTCAAAGAGATTGAGATGCCAGCTCCTTTCATTCAGTCAGTAGCTTCAATCATTTCTGGACGTTTTTCAATGGCAATAATCAATGAATATTGTAAATGCACAAACAGTAATTTCTCCGCATTGCAAGGTGCAATTCTGAAATGTTTTGCTTTTTCCTGCTCCTCTTAGCATGATAAAGAAGATTCAAAGAGAGTGAGATGCCAGCTCCTTTCATTCAGTCAGTAGCTTCAATCATTTCTGGGTATGAATAACATGATGTTTTTCAATGGCAAAAATCAATGAATATTGTAAATGCACAAACAGTAATTTCTCCACATTGCAAGGTGCAATTCTGAAATTTTTTGCTTTTTCCTGCTCCTCTTAGCATGATAAAGAAGATTCAAAGAGAGTGAGATGCCAGCTCCTTTCATTCAGTCAGTAGCTTCAATCATTTCTGGACGTTTTTCAATGGCAAAAATCAATGAATATTGTAAATGCACAAACAGTAATTTCTCCGCATTGCAAGGTGCAATTCTGAAATTTTTTGCTTTTTCCTGCTCCTCTTAGCATGATAAAGAAGATTCAAAGAGAGTGAGATGCCAGCTCCTTTCATTCAGTCAGTAGCTTCAAACATTTCTGGTATATGAAAAACAAGTTTTTCAATGGCAAAAATCAATGAATATTGTAAATGCACAAACAGTAATATCTCCACATTGCAAGGTGCAATTCTGAAATTTTTTGCTTTTTCCTGCTAATCCTAGCATGATAAAGAAGATTCAAAGAGAGTGAGATGCCAGCTCCTTTCATTCAGTCAGTAGCTTCAAACATTTCTGGTATATGAAAAACATGTTTTTCAATGGCAAAAATCAATGAATATTGTAAATGCACAAACAGTAATATCTCCACATTGCACGGTGCAATTCTGAAATTTTTAGCTTTTTCCTGTTAATCCTAGCATGATAAAGAAGATTCAAAGAGAGTGAGATGCCAGCTCCTTTCATTCAGTCAGTAGCTTCAAACATTTCTGGTATATGAAAAACATGTTTTTCAATGGCAAAAATCAATGAATATTGTAAATGCACAAACAGTAATATCTCCACATTGCAAGGTGCAATTCTGAAATTTTTTGCTTTTTCCTGTTAATCCTAGCATGATAAAGAAGATTCAAAGAGAGTGAGATGCCAGCTCCTTTCATTCAGTCAGTAGCTTCAAACATTTCTGGTATATGAAAAACATGTTTTTCAATGGCAAAAATCAATGAATATTGTAAATGCACAAACAGTAATATCTCCACATTGCAAGGTGCAATTCTGAAATTTTTTGCTTTTTCCTGCTAATCCTAGCATGATAAAGAAGATTCAAAGAGAGTGAGATGCCAGCTCCTTTCATTCAGTCAGTAGCTTCAAACATTTCTGGTATATGAAAAACATGTTTTTCAATGGCAAAAATCAATGAATATTGTAAATGCACAAACAGTAATATCTCCACATTGCACGGTGCAATTCTGAAATTTTTAGCTTTTTCCTGTTAATCCTAGCATGATAAAGAAGATTCAAAGAGAGTGAGATGCCAGCTCCTTTCATTCAGTCAGTAGCTTCAAACATTTCTGGTATATGAAAAACATGTTTTTCAATGGCAAAAATCAATGAATATTGTAAATGCACAAACAGTAATATCTCCACATTGCAAGGTGCAATTCTGAAATTTTTCCTTTTTCCTGCTAATCCTAGCATGATAAAGAAGATTCAAAGAGAGTGAGATGCCAGCTCCTTTCATTCAGTCAGTAGCTTCAAACATTTCTGGTATATGAAAAACATGTTTTTCAATGGCAAAAATCAATGAATATTGTAAATGCACAAACAGTAATATCTCCACATTGCACGGTGCAATTCTGAAATTTTTAGCTTTTTCCTGTTAATCCTAGCATGATAAAGAAGATTCAAAGAGAGTGAGATGCCAGCTCCTTTCATTCAGTCAGTAGCTTCAAACATTTCTGGTATATGAAAAACATGTTTTTCAATGGCAAAAATCAATGAATATTGTAAATGCACAAACAGTAATATCTCCACATTGCAAGGTGCAATTCTGAAATTTTTTGCTTTTTCCTGCTAATCCTAGCATGATAAAGAAGATTCAAAGAGAGTGAGATGCCAGCTCCTTTCATTCAGTCAGTAGCTTCAAACATTTCTGGTATATGAAAAACATGTTTTTCAATGGCAAAAATCAATGAATATTGTAAATGCACAAACAGTAATATCGCCACATTGCACGGTGCAATTCTGAAATTTTTATCTTTTTCCTGTTAATCCTAGCATGATAAAGAAGATTCAAAGAGAGTGAGATGCCAGCTACTTTCATTCAGTCAGTAGCTTCAAACATTTCTGGTATATGAAAAACATGTTTTTCAATGGCAAAAATCAATGAATATTGTAAATGCACAAACAGTAATATCTCCACATTGCAAGGTGCAATTCTGAAATTTTTTGCTTTTTCCTGTTAATCCTAGCATGATAAAGAAGATTCAAAGAGAGTGAGATGCCAGCTCCTTTCATTCAGTCAGTAGCTTCAAACATTTCTGGTATATGAAAAACATGTTTTTCAATGGCAAAAATCAATGAATATTGTAAATGCACAAACAGTAATATCTCCACATTGCAAGGTGCAATTCTGAAATTTTTTGCTTTTTCCTGCTAATCCTAGCATGATAAAGAAGATTCAAAGAGAGTGAGATGCCAGCTCCTTTCATTCAGTCAGTAGCTTCAAACATTTCTGGTATATGAAAAACATGTTTTTCAATGGCAAAAATCAATGAATATTGTAAATGCACAAACAGTAATATCTCCACATTGCACGGTGCAATTCTGAAATTTTTAGCTTTTTCCTGTTAATCCTAGCATGATAAAGAAGATTCAAAGAGAGTGAGATGCCAGCTCCTTTCATTCAGTCAGTAGCTTCAAACATTTCTGGTATATGAAAAACATGTTTTTCAATGGCAAAAATCAATGAATATTGTAAATGCACAAACAGTAATATCTCCACATTGCAAGGTGCAATTCTGAAATTTTTTGTTTTTTCCTGCTAATCCTAGCATGATAAAGATTCAAAGAGAGTGAGATGCCAGCTCCTTTCATTCAGTCAGTAGCTTCAAACATTTCTGGTATATGAAAAACATGTTTTTCAATGGCAAAAATCAATGAATATTGTAAATGCACAAACAGTAATATCTCCACATTGCACGGTGCAATTCTGAAATTTTTAGCTTTTTCCTGTTAATCCTAGCATGATAAAGAAGATTCAAAGAGAGTGAGATGCCAGCTCCTTTCATTCAGTCAGTAGCTTCAAACATTTCTGGTATATGAAAAACATGTTTTTCAATGGCAAAAATCAATGAATATTGTAAATGCACAAACAGTAATATCTCCACATTGCAAGGTGCAATTCTGAAATTTTTTGCTTTTTCCTGTTAATCCTAGCATGATAAAGAAGATTCAAAGAGAGTGAGATGCCAGCTCCTTTCATTCAGTCAGTAGCTTCAAACATTTCTGGTATATGAAAAACATGTTTTTCAATGGCAAAAATCAATGAATATTGTAAATGCACAAACAGTAATATCTCCACATTGCAAGGTGCAATTCTGAAATTTTTTGCTTTTTCCTGCTAATCCTAGCATGATAAAGAAGATTCAAAGAGAGTGAGATGCCAGCTCCTTTCATTCAGTCAGTAGCTTCAAACATTTCTGGTATATGAAAAACATGTTTTTCAATGGCAAAAATCAATGAATATTGTAAATGCACAAACAGTAATATCTCCACATTGCACGGTGCAATTCTGAAATTTTTAGCTTTTTCCTGTTAATCCTAGCATGATAAAGAAGATTCAAAGAGAGTGAGATGCCAGCTCCTTTCATTCAGTCAGTAGCTTCAAACATTTCTGGTATATGAAAAACATGTTTTTCAATGGCAAAAATCAATGAATATTGTAAATGCACAAACAGTAATATCTCCACATTGCAAGGTGCAATTCTGAAATTTTTTGCTTTTTCCTGCTAATCCTAGCATGATAAAGAAGATTCAAAGAGAGTGAGATGCCAGCTCCTTTCATTCAGTCAGTAGCTTCAAACATTTCTGGTATATGAAAAACATGTTTTTCAATGGCAAAAATCAATGAATATTGTAAATGCACAAACAGTAATATCTCCACATTGCACGGTGCAATTCTGAAATTTTTAGCTTTTTCCTGTTAATCCTAGCATGATAAAGAAGATTCAAAGAGAGTGAGATGCCAGCTCCTTTCATTCAGTCAGTAGCTTCAAACATTTCTGGTATATGAAAAACATGTTTTTCAATGGCAAAAATCAATGAATATTGTAAATGCACAAACAGTAATATCTCCACATTGCAAGGTGCAATTCTGAAATTTTTTGCTTTTTCCTGTTAATCCTAGCATGATAAAGAAGATTCAAAGAGAGTGAGATGCCAGCTCCTTTCATTCAGTCAGTAGCTTCAAACATTTCTGGTATATGAAAAACATGTTTTTCAATGGCAAAAATCAATGAATATTGTAAATGCACAAACAGTAATATCTCCACATTGCAAGGTGCAATTCTGAAATTTTTTGCTTTTTTCTGCTAATCCTAGCATGATAAAGAAGATTCAAAGAGAGTGAGATGTCAGCTCCTTTCATTCAGTCAGTAGCTTCAAACATTTCTGGTATATGAAAAACATGTTTTTCAATGGCAAAAATCAATGAATATTGTAAATGCACAAACAGTAATATCTCCACATTGCACGGTGCAATTCTGAAATTTTTAGCTTTTTCCTGTTAATCCTAGCATGATAAAGAAGATTCAAAGAGAGTGAGATGCCAGCTCCTTTCATTCAGTCAGTAGCTTCAAACATTTCTGGTATATGAAAAACATGTTTTTCAATGGAAAAAATCAATGAATATTGTAAATGCACAAACAGTAATATCTCCACATTGCAAGGTGCAATTCTGAAATTTTTTGCTTTTTCCTGCTAATCCTAGCATGATAAAGAAGATTCAAAGAGAGTGAGATGCCAGCTCCTTTCATTCAGTCAGTAGCTTCAAACATTTCTGGTATATGAAAAACATGTTTTCAATGGCAAAAATCAATGAATATTGTAAATGCACAAACAGTAATATCTCCACATTGCACGGTGCAATTCTGAAATTTTTAGCTTTTTCCTGTTAATCCTAGCATGATAAAGAAGATTCAAAGAGAGTGAGATGCCAGCTCCTTTCATTCAGTCAGTAGCTTCAAACATTTCTGGTATATGAAAAACATGTTTTTCAATGGCAAAAATCAATGAATATTGTAAATGCACAAACAGTAATATCTCCACATTGCAAGGTGCAATTCTGAAATTTTTTGCTTTTTCCTGTTAATCCTAGCATGATAAAGAAGATTCAAAGAGAGTGAGATGCCAGCTCCTTTCATTCAGTCAGTAGCTTCAAACATTTCTGGTATATGAAAAACATGTTTTTCAATGGCAAAAATCAATGAATATTGTAAATGCACAAACAGTAATATCTCCACATTGCACGGTGCAATTCTGAAATTTTTAGCTTTTTCCTGTTAATCCTAGCATGATAAAGAAGATTCAAAGAGAGTGAGATGCCAGCTCCTTTCATTCAGTCAGTAGCTTCAAACATTTCTGGTATATGAAAAACATGTTTTTCAATGGCAAAAATCAATGAATATTGTAAATGCACAAACAGTAATATCTCCACATTGCAAGGTGCAATTCTGAAATTCTTTGCTTTTTCCTGTTAATCCTAGCATGATAAAGAAGATTCAAAGAGAGTGAGATGCCAGCTCCTTTCATTCAGTCAGTAGCTTCAAACATTTCTGGTATATGAAAAACATGTTTTTCAATGGCAAAAATCAATGAATATTGTAAATGCACAAACAGTAATATCTCCACATTGCAAGGTGCAATTCTGAAATTTTTTGCTTTTTCCTGCTAATCCTAGCATGATAAAGAAGATTCAAAGAGAGTGAGATGCCAGCTCCTTTCATTCAGTCAGTAGCTTCAAACATTTCTGGTATATGAAAAACATGTTTTTCAATGGCAAAAATCAATGAATATTGTAAATGCGCAAACAGTAATATCTCCACATTGCACGGTGCAATTCTGAAATTTTTAGCTTTTTCCTGTTAATCCTAGCATGATAAAGAAGATTCAAAGAGAGTGAGATGCCAGCTCCTTTCATTCAGTCAGTAGCTTCAAACATTTCTGGTATATGAAAAACATGTTTTTCAATGGCAAAAATCAATGAATATTGTAAATGCACAAACAGTAATATCTCCACATTGCAAGGTGCAATTCTGAAATTTTTTGCTTTTTCCTGCTAATCCTAGCATGATAAAGAAGATTCAAAGAGAGTGAGATGCCAGCTCCTTTCATTCAGTCAGTAGCTTCAAACATTTCTGGTATATGAAAAACATGTTTTTCAATGGCAAAAATCAATGAATATTGTAAATGCACAAACAGTAATATCTCCACATTGCACGGTGCAATTCTGAAATTTTTAGCTTTTTCCTGTTAATCCTAGCATGATAAAGAAGATTCAAAGAGAGTGAGATGCCAGCTCCTTTCATTCAGTCAGTAGCTTCAAACATTTCTGGTATATGAAAAACATGTTTTTCAATGGCAAAAATCAATGAATATTGTAAATGCACAAACAGTAATATCTCCACATTGCAAGGTGCAATTCTGAAATTTTTTGCTTTTTCCTGTTAATCCTAGCATGATAAAGAAGATTCAAAGAGAGTGAGATGCCAGCTCCTTTCATTCAGTCAGTAGCTTCAAACATTTCTGGTATATGAAAAACATGTTTTTCAATGGCAAAAATCAATGAATATTGTAAATGCAAAAACAGTAATATCTCCACATTGCAAGGTGCAATTCTGAAATTTTTTGCTTTTTCCTGCTAATCCTAGCATGATAAAGAAGATTCAAAGAGAGTGAGATGCCAGCTCCTTTCATTCAGTCAGTAGCTTCAAACATTTCTGGTATATGAAAAACATGTTTTTCAATGGCAAAAATCAATGAATATTGTAAATGCACAAACAGTAATATCTCCACATTGCACGGTGCAATTCTGAAATTTTTAGCTTTTTCCTGTTAATCCTAGCATGATAAAGAAGATTCAAAGAGAGTGAGATGCCAGCTCCTTTCATTCAGTCAGTAGCTTCAAACATTTCTGGTATATGAAAAACATGTTTTTCAATGGCAAAAATCAATGAATATTGTAAATGCACAAACAGTAATATCTCCACATTGCAAGGTGCAATTCTGAAATTTTTCCTTTTTCCTGCTTATCCTAGCATGATAAAGAAGATTCAAAGAGAGTGAGATGCCAGCTCCTTTCATTCAGTCAGTAGCTTCAAACATTTCTGGTATATGAAAAACATGTTTTTCAATGGCAAAAATCAATGAATATTGTAAATGCACAAACAGTAATATCTCCACATTGCACGGTGCAATTCTGAAATTTTTAGCTTTTTCCTGTTAATCCTAGCATGATAAAGAAGATTCAAAGAGAGTGAGATGCCAGCTCCTTTCATTCAGTCAGTAGCTTCAAACATTTCTGGTATATGAAAAACATGTTTTTCAATGGCAAAAATCAATGAATATTGTAAATGCACAAACAGTAATATCTCCACATTGCAAGGTGCAATTCTGAAATTTTTTGCTTTTTCCTGCTAATCCTAGCATGATAAAGAAGATTCAAAGAGAGTGAGATGCCAGCTCCTTTCATTCAGTCAGTAGCTTCAAACATTTCTGGTATATGAAAAACATGTTTTTCAATGGCAAAAATCAATGAATATTGTAAATGCACAAACAGTAATATCTCCACATTGCAAGGTGCAATTCTGAAATTTTTTGCTTTTTCCTGTTAATCCTAGCATGATAAAGAAGATTCAAAGAGAGTGAGATGCCAGCTCCTTTCATTCAGTCAGTAGCTTCAAACATTTCTGGTATATGAAAAACATGTTTTTCAATGGCAAAAATCAATGAATATTGTAAATGCACAAACAGTAATATCTCCACATTGCAAGGTGCAATTCTGAAATTTTTTGCTTTTTCCTGCTAATCCTAGCATGATAAAGAAGATTCAAAGAGAGTGAGATGCCAGCTCCTTTCATTCAGTCAGTAGCTTCAAACATTTCTGGTATATGAAAAACATGTTTTTCAATGGCAAAAATCAATGAATATTGTAAATGCACAAACAGTAATATCTCCACATTGCACGGTGCAATTCTGAAATTTTTAGCTTTTTCCTGTTAATCCTAGCATGATAAAGAAGATTCAAAGAGAGTGAGATGCCAGCTCCTTTCATTCAGTCAGTAGCTTCAAACATTTCTGGTATATGAAAAACGTTTTTCAATGGCAAAAATCAATGAATATTGTAAATGCACAAACAGTAATATCTCCACATTGCAAGGTGCAATTCTGAAATTTTTTGCTTTTTCCTGCTAATCCTAGCATGATAAAGAAGATTCAAAGAGAGTGAGATGCCAGCTCCTTTCATTCAGTCAGTAGCTTCAAACATTTCTGGTATATGAAAAACATGTTTTTCAATGGCAAAAATCAATGAATATTGTAAATGCACAAACAGTAATATCTCCACATTGCACGGTGCAATTCTGAAATTTTTAGCTTTTTCCTGTTAATCCTAGCATGATAAAGAAGATTCAAAGAGAGTGAGATGCCAGCTCCTTTCATTCAGTCAGTAGCTTCAAACATTTCTGGTATATGAAAAACATGTTTTTCAATGGCAAAAATCAATGAATATTGTAAATGCACAAACAGTAATATCTCCACATTGCACGGTGCAATTCTGAAATTTTTAGCTTTTTCCTGTTAATCCTAGCATGATAAAGAAGATTCAGAGAGTGAGATGCCAGCTCCTTTCATTCAGTCAGTAGCTTCAGTCATTTCTGGACGTTTTTCAATGGCAAAAATCAATGAATATTGTAAATGCACAAACAGTAATTTCTCCGCATTGCAAGGTGCAATTCTGAAATTTTTTGCTTTTTCCTGCTCCTCTTAGCATGATAAAGAAGATTCAAAGAGAGTGAGATGCCAGCTCCTTTCATTCAGTCAGTAGCTTCAAACATTTCTGGTATAAACATTTCTGGACGTTTTTCAATGGCAAAAATCAATGAATATTGTAAATGCACAAACAGTAATATCTCCACATTGCAAGGTGCAATTCTGAAATTTTTTGCTTTTTCCTGCTCCTCTTAGCATGATAAAGAAGATTCAAAGAGAGTGAGATGCCAGCTCCTTTCATTCAGTCAGTAGCTTCAATCATTTCTGGACGTTTTTCAATGGCAAAAATCAATGAATATTGTAAATGCACAAACAGTAATTTCTCCGCATTGCAAGGTGCAATTCTGAAATTTTTTGCTTTTTCCTGCTCCTCTTATCATGATAAAGAAGATTCAAAGAGAGTGAGATGCCAGCTCCTTTCATTCAGTCAGTAGCTTCAATCATTTCTGGTATATGAATAACATGATGTTTTTCAATGGCAAAAATCAATGAATATTGTAAATGCACAAACAGTAATTTCTCCGCATTGCAAGGTGCAATTCTGAAATTTTTTGCTTTTTCCTGCTCCTCTTAGCATGATAAAGAAGATTCAAAGAGAGTGAGATGCCAGCTCTTTTCATTCAGTCAGTAGCTTCAATCATTTCTGGACGTTTTTCAATGGCAAAAATCAATGAATATTGTAAATGCACAAACAGTAATTTCTCCGCATTGCAAGGTGCAATTCTGAAATTTTTTGCTTTTTCCTGCTCCTCTTAGCATGATAAAGAAGATTCAAAGAGAGTGAGATGCCAGCTCCTTTCATTCAGTCAGTAGCTTCAGTCATTTCTGGACGTTTTTCAATGGCAAAAATCAATGAATATTGTAAATGCACAAACAGTAATTTCTCCGCATTGCAAGGTGCAATTCTGAAATTTTTTGCTTTTTCCTGCTCCTCTTAGCATGATAAAGAAGATTCAAAGAGAGTGAGATGCCAGCTCCTTTCATTCAGTCAGTAGCTTCAAACATTTCTGGTATAAACATTTCTGGACGTTTTTCAATGGCAAAAATCAATGAATATTGTAAATGCACAAACAGTAATATCTCCACATTGCAAGGTTCAATTCTGAAATTTTTTGCTTTTTCCTGCTAATCCTAGCATGATAAAGAAGATTCAAAGAGAATGAGATGCCAGCTCCTTTCATTCAGTCAGTAGCTTCAAACATTTCTGGTATATGAATAACATGATGTTTTTCAATGGCAAAAATCAATGAATATTGTAAATGCACAAACAGTAATATCTCCATATTGCAAGGTGCAATTCTGAAATTTTTTGCTTTTTCCTGCTAATCCTAGCATGATAAAGAAGATTCAAAGAGAGTGAGATGCCAGCTCCTTTCATTCAGTCAGTAGCTTCAAACATTTCTGGACGTTTTTCAATGGCAAAAATCAATGAATATTGTAAATGCACAAACAGTAATATCTCCACATTGCAAGGTGCAATTCTGAAATTTTTTGCTTTTTCCTGCTAATCCTAGCATGATAAAGAAGATTCAAATAGAGTGAGATGCCAGCTCCTTTCATTCAGTCAGTAGCTTCAAACATTTCTGGACGTTTTTCAATGGCAAAAATCAATGAATGTTGTAAATGCACAAACAGTAATATCTCCACATTGCAAGGTTCAATTCTGAAATTTTTTGCTTTTTCCTGCTAATCCTAGCATGATAAAGAAGATTCAAAGAGAATGAGATGCCAGCTCCTTTCATTCAGTCAGTAGCTTCAAACATTTCTGGTATATGAATAACGATGTTTTTCAATGGCAAAAATCAATGAATATTGTAAATGCACAAACAGTAATATCTCCATATTGCAAGGTGCAATTCTGAAATTTTTTGCTTTTTCCTGCTAATCCTAGCATGATAAAGAAGATTCAAAGAGAGTGAGATGCCAGCTCCTTTCATTCAGTCAGTAGCTTCAAACATTTCTGGACGTTTTTCAATGGCAAAAATCAATGAATATTGTAAATGCACAAACAGTAATATCTCCACATTGCAAGGTGCAATTCTGAAATTTTTTGCTTTTTCCTGCTACTCCTAGCATGATAAAGAAGATTCAAAGAGAGTGAGATGCCAGCTCCTTTCATTCAGTCAGTAGCTTCAAACATTTCTGGACGTTTTTCAATGGCAAAAATCAATGAATATTGTAAATGCACAAACAGTAATATCTCCACATTGCAAGGTGCAATTCTGAAATTTTTTGCTTTTTCCTGCTAATCCTAGCATGATAAAGAAGATTCAAAGAGAGTGAGATGCCAGCTCCTTTCATTCAGTCAGTAGCTTCAAACATTTCTGGACGTTTTTCAATGGCAAAAATCTATGAATATTGTAAATGCACAAACAGTAATTTCTCCGCATTGCAAGGTGCAATTCTGAAATTTTTTGCTTTTTCCTGCTCCTCTTAGCATGATAAAGATTCAAAGAGAGTGAGATGCCAGCTCCTTTCATTCAGTCAGTAGCTTCAATCATTTCTGGACGTTTTTCAATGGCAAAAATCAATGAATATTGTAAATGCACAAGCAGTAATTTCTCCGCATTGCAAGGTGCAATTCTGAAATTTTTTGCTTTTTCCTGCTCCTCTTAGCATGAAAAAGAAGATTCAAAGAGAATGAGATGCCCGCTCCTTTCATTCAGTCGGAAGCTTCAATCATTTCTGGTATATGAATAACATGATGTTTTTCAATGGCAAAAATCAATGAATATTGTAAATGCACAAACAGTAATTTCTCCGCATTGCAAGGTGCAATTCTGAATTTTTTTGCTTTTTCCTGCTCCTCTTAGCATGATAAAGAAGATTCAAAGAGAGTGAGATGCCAGCTCCTTTCATTCAGTCAGTAGCTTCAAACATTTCTGGTATATGAAAAACATGTTTTTCAATGGCAAAAATCAATGAATATTGTAAATGCACAAACAGTAATATCTCCACATTGCAAGGTGCAATTCTGAAATTTTTTGCTTTTTCCTGCTAATCCTAGCATGATAAAGAAGATTCAAAGAGAGTGAGATGCCAGCTCCTTTCATTCAGTCAGTAGCTTCAAACATTTCTGGTATATGAAAAACATGTTTTTCAATGGCAAAAATCAATGAATATTGTAAATGCACAAACAGTAATATCTCCACATTGCACGGTGCAATTCTGAAATTTTTAGCTTTTTCCTGTTAATCCTAGCATGATAAAGAAGATTCAAAGAGAGTGAGATGCCAGCTCCTTTCAGTCAGTAGCTTCAAACATTTCTGGTATATGAAAAACATGTTTTTCAATGGCAAAAATCAATGAATATTGTAAATGCACAAACAGTAATATCTCCACATTGCAAGGTGCAATTCTGAAATTTTTTGCTTTTTCCTGTTAATCCTAGCATGATAAAGAAGATTCAAAGAGAGTGAGATGCCAGCTCCTTTCATTCAGTCAGTAGCTTCAAACATTTCTGGTATATGAAAAACATGTTTTTCAATGGCAAAAATCAATGAATATTGTAAATGCACAAACAGTAATATCTCCACATTGCACGGTGCAATTCTGAAATTTTTAGCTTTTTCCTGTTAATCCTAGCATGATAAAGAAGATTCAAAGAGAGTGAGATGCCAGCTCCTTTCATTCAGTCAGTAGCTTCAAACATTTCTGGTATATGAAAAACATGTTTTTCAATGGCAAAAATCAATGAATATTGTAAATGCACAAACAGTAATATCTCCACATTGCACGGTGCAATTCTGAAATTTTTAGCTTTTTCCTGTTAATCCTAGCATGATAAAGAAGATTCAAAGAGAGTGAGATGCCAGCTCCTTTCATTCAGTCAGTAGCTTCAAACATTTCTGGTATATGAAAAACATGTTTTTCAATGGCAAAAATCAATGAATATTGTAAATGCACAAACAGTAATATCTCCACATTGCAAGGTGCAATTCTGAAATTTTTTGCTTTTTCCTGCTAATCCTAGCATGATAAAGAAGATTCAAAGAGAGTGAGATGCCAGCTCCTTTCATTCAGTCAGTATCTTCAATCATTTCTGGATGTTTTTCAATGGCAAAAATCAATGAATATTGTAAATGCACAAACAGTAATTTCTCCGCATTGCAAGGTGCAATTCTGAAATTTTTTGCTTTTTCCTGCTCCTCTTAGCATGATAAAGAAGATTCAGAGAGTGAGATGCCAGCTCCTTTCATTCAGTCAGTAGCTTCAGTCATTTCTGGACGTTTTTCAATGGCAAAAATCAATGAATATTGTAAATGCACAAACAGTAATTTCTCCGCATTGCAAGGTGCAATTCTGAAATTTTTTGCTTTTTCCTGCTCCTCTTAGCATGATAAAGAAGGTTCAAAGAGAGTGAGATGCCAGCTCCTTTCATTCAGTCAGTAGCTTCAAACATTTCTGGTATAAACATTTCTGGACGTTTTTCAATGGCAAAAATCAATGAATATTGTAAATGCACAAACAGTAATATCTCCACATTGCAAGGTGCAATTCTGAAATTTTTGCTTTTTCCTGCTCCTCTTAGCATGATAAAGAAGATTCAAAGAGAGTGAGATGCCAGCTCCTTTCATTCAGTCAGTAGCTTCAATCATTTCTGGACGTTTTTCAATGGCAAAAATCAATGAATATTGTAAATGCACAAACAGTAATTTCTCCGCATTGCAAGGTGCAATTCTGAAATTTTTTGCTTTTTCCTGCTCCTCTTAGCATGATAAAGAAGATTCAAAGAGAGTGAGATGCCAGCTCCTTTCATTCAGTCAGTAGCTTCAATCATTTCTGGTATATGAATAACATGATGTTTTTCAATGGCAAAAATCAATGAATATTGTAAATGCACAAACAGTAATTTCTCCGCATTGCAAGGTGCAATTCTGAAATTTTTTGCTTTTTCCTGCTCCTCTTAGCATGATAAAGAAGATTCAAAGAGAGTGAGATGCCAGCTCTTTTCATTCAGTCAGTAGCTTCAATCATTTCTGGACGTTTTTCAATGGCAAAAATCAATGAATATTGTAAATGCACAAACAGTAATTTCTCCGCATTGCAAGGTGCAATTCTGAAATTTTTTGCTTTTTCCTGCTCCTCTTAGCATGATAAAGAAGATTCAAAGAGAGTGAGATGCCAGCTCCTTTCATTCAGTCAGTAGCTTCAGTCATTTCTGGACGTTTTTCAATGGCAAAAATCAATGAATATTGTAAATGCACAAACAGTAATTTCTCCGCATTGCAAGGTGCAATTCTGAAATTTTTTGCTTTTTCCTGCTCCTCTTAGCATGATAAAGAAGATTCAAAGAGAGTGAGATGCCAGCTCCTTTCATTCAGTCAGTAGCTTCAAACATTTCTGGTATAAACATTTCTGGACGTTTTTCAATGGCAAAAATCAATGAATATTGTAAATGCACAAACAGTAATATCTCCACATTGCAAGGTTCAATTCTGAAATTTTTTGCTTTTTCCTGCTAATCCTAGCATGATAAAGAAGATTCAAAGAGAATGAGATGCCAGCTCCTTTCATTCAGTCAGTAGCTTCAAACATTTCTGGTATATGAATAACATGATGTTTTTCAATGGCAAAAATCAATGAATATTGTAAATGCACAAACAGTAATATCTCCATATTGCAAGGTGCAATTCTGAAATTTTTTGCTTTTTCCTGCTAATCCTAGCATGATAAAGAAGATTCAAAGAGAGTGAGATGCCAGCTCCTTTCATTCAGTCAGTAGCTTCAAACATTTCTGGACGTTTTTCAATGGCAAAAATCAATGAATATTGTAAATGCACAAACAGTAATATCTCCACATTGCAAGGTGCAATTCTGAAATTTTTTGCTTTTTCCTGCTAATCCTAGCATGATAAAGAAGATTCAAATAGAGTGAGATGCCAGCTCCTTTCATTCAGTCAGTAGCTTCAAACATTTCTGGACGTTTTTCAATGGCAAAAATCAATGAATATTGTAAATGCACAAACAGTAATATCTCCACATTGCAAGGTTCAATTCTGAAATTTTTTGCTTTTTCCTGCTAATCCTAGCATGATAAAGAAGATTCAAAGAGAATGAGATGCCAGCTCCTTTCATTCAGTCAGTAGCTTCAAACATTTCTGGTATATGAATAACATGATGTTTTTCAATGGCAAAAATCAATGAATATTGTAAATGCACAAACAGTAATATCTCCATATTGCAAGGTGCAATTCTGAAATTTTTTGCTTTTTCCTGCTAATCCTAGCATGATAAAGAAGATTCAAAGAGAGTGAGATGCCAGCTCCTTTCATTCAGTCAGTAGCTTCAAACATTTCTGGACGTTTTTCAATGGCAAAAATCAATGAATATTGTAAATGCACAAACAGTAATATCTCCACATTGCAAGGTGCAATTCTGAAATTTTTTGCTTTTTCCTGCTACTCCTAGCATGATAAAGAAGATTCAAGGAGAGTGAGATGCCAGCTCCTTTCATTCAGTCAGTAGCTTCAAACATTTCTGGACGTTTTTCAATGGCAAAAATCAATGAATATTGTAAATGCACAAACAGTAATATCTCCACATTGCAAGGTGCAATTCTGAAATTTTTTGCTTTTTCCTGCTAATCCTAGCATGATAAAGAAGATTCAAAGAGAGTGAGATGCCAGCTCCTTTCATTCAGTCAGTAGCTTCAAACATTTCTGGTATATGAAAAACATGTTTTTCAATGGCAAAAATCAATGAATATTGTAAATGCACAAACAGTAATATCTCCACATTGCAAGGTGCAATTCTGAAATTTTTTGCTTTTTCCTGTTAATCCTAGCATGATAAAGAAGATTCAAAGAGAGTGAGATGCCAGCTCCTTTCATTCAGTCAGTAGCTTCAAACATTTCTGGTATATGAAAAACATGTTTTTCAATGGCAAAAATCAATGAATATTGTAAATGCACAAACAGTAATATCTCCACATTGCAAGGTGCAATTCTGAAATTTTTTGCTTTTTCCTGCTAATCCTAGCATGATAAAGAAGATTCAAAGAGAGTGAGATGCCAGCTCCTTTCATTCAGTCAGTAGCTTCAAACATTTCTGGTATATGAAAAACATGTTTTTCAATGGCAAAAATCAATGAATATTGTAAATGCACAAACAGTAATATCTCCACATTGCACGGTGCAATTCTGAAATTTTTAGCTTTTTCCTGTTAATCCTAGCATGATAAAGAAGATTCAAAGAGAGTGAGATGCCAGCTCCTTTCATTCAGTCAGTAGCTTCAAACATTTCTGGTATATGAAAAACGTTTTTCAATGGCAAAAATCAATGAATATTGTAAATGCACAAACAGTAATATCTCCACATTGCAAGGTGCAATTCTGAAATTTTTTGCTTTTTCCTGCTAATCCTAGCATGATAAAGAAGATTCAAAGAGAGTGAGATGCCAGCTCCTTTCATTCAGTCAGTAGCTTCAAACATTTCTGGTATATGAAAAACATGTTTTTCAATGGCAAAAATCAATGAATATTGTAAATGCACAAACAGTAATATCTCCACATTGCACGGTGCAATTCTGAAATTTTTAGCTTTTTCCTGTTAATCCTAGCATGATAAAGAAGATTCAAAGAGAGTGAGATGCCAGCTCCTTTCATTCAGTCAGTAGCTTCAAACATTTCTGGTATATGAAAAACATGTTTTTCAATGGCAAAAATCAATGAATATTGTAAATGCACAAACAGTAATATCTCCACATTGCACGGTGCAATTCTGAAATTTTTAGCTTTTTCCTGTTAATCCTAGCATGATAAAGAAGATTCAGAGAGTGAGATGCCAGCTCCTTTCATTCAGTCAGTAGCTTCAGTCATTTCTGGACGTTTTTCAATGGCAAAAATCAATGAATATTGTAAATGCACAAACAGTAATTTCTCCGCATTGCAAGGTGCAATTCTGAAATTTTTTGCTTTTTCCTGCTCCTCTTAGCATGATAAAGAAGATTCAAAGAGAGTGAGATGCCAGCTCCTTTCATTCAGTCAGTAGCTTCAAACATTTCTGGTATAAACATTTCTGGACGTTTTTCAATGGCAAAAATCAATGAATATTGTAAATGCACAAACAGTAATATCTCCACATTGCAAGGTGCAATTCTGAAATTTTTTGCTTTTTCCTGCTCCTCTTAGCATGATAAAGAAGATTCAAAGAGAGTGAGATGCCAGCTCCTTTCATTCAGTCAGTAGCTTCAATCATTTCTGGACGTTTTTCAATGGCAAAAATCAATGAATATTGTAAATGCACAAACAGTAATTTCTCCGCATTGCAAGGTGCAATTCTGAAATTTTTTGCTTTTTCCTGCTCCTCTTATCATGATAAAGAAGATTCAAAGAGAGTGAGATGCCAGCTCCTTTCATTCAGTCAGTAGCTTCAATCATTTCTGGTATATGAATAACATGATGTTTTTCAATGGCAAAAATCAATGAATATTGTAAATGCACAAACAGTAATTTCTCCGCATTGCAAGGTGCAATTCTGAAATTTTTTGCTTTTTCCTGCTCCTCTTAGCATGATAAAGAAGATTCAAAGAGAGTGAGATGCCAGCTCTTTTCATTCAGTCAGTAGCTTCAATCATTTCTGGACGTTTTTCAATGGCAAAAATCAATGAATATTGTAAATGCACAAACAGTAATTTCTCCGCATTGCAAGGTGCAATTCTGAAATTTTTTGCTTTTTCCTGCTCCTCTTAGCATGATAAAGAAGATTCAAAGAGAGTGAGATGCCAGCTCCTTTCATTCAGTCAGTAGCTTCAGTCATTTCTGGACGTTTTTCAATGGCAAAAATCAATGAATATTGTAAATGCACAAACAGTAATTTCTCCGCATTGCAAGGTGCAATTCTGAAATTTTTTGCTTTTTCCTGCTCCTCTTAGCATGATAAAGAAGATTCAAAGAGAGTGAGATGCCAGCTCCTTTCATTCAGTCAGTAGCTTCAAACATTTCTGGTATAAACATTTCTGGACGTTTTTCAATGGCAAAAATCAATGAATATTGTAAATGCACAAACAGTAATATCTCCACATTGCAAGGTTCAATTCTGAAATTTTTTGCTTTTTCCTGCTAATCCTAGCATGATAAAGAAGATTCAAAGAGAATGAGATGCCAGCTCCTTTCATTCAGTCAGTAGCTTCAAACATTTCTGGTATATGAATAACATGATGTTTTTCAATGGCAAAAATCAATGAATATTGTAAATGCACAAACAGTAATATCTCCATATTGCAAGGTGCAATTCTGAAATTTTTTGCTTTTTCCTGCTAATCCTAGCATGATAAAGAAGATTCAAAGAGAGTGAGATGCCAGCTCCTTTCATTCAGTCAGTAGCTTCAAACATTTCTGGACGTTTTTCAATGGCAAAAATCAATGAATATTGTAAATGCACAAACAGTAATATCTCCACATTGCAAGGTGCAATTCTGAAATTTTTTGCTTTTTCCTGCTAATCCTAGCATGATAAAGAAGATTCAAATAGAGTGAGATGCCAGCTCCTTTCATTCAGTCAGTAGCTTCAAACATTTCTGGACGTTTTTCAATGGCAAAAATCAATGAATGTTGTAAATGCACAAACAGTAATATCTCCACATTGCAAGGTTCAATTCTGAAATTTTTTGCTTTTTCCTGCTAATCCTAGCATGATAAAGAAGATTCAAAGAGAATGAGATGCCAGCTCCTTTCATTCAGTCAGTAGCTTCAAACATTTCTGGTATATGAATAACGATGTTTTTCAATGGCAAAAATCAATGAATATTGTAAATGCACAAACAGTAATATCTCCATATTGCAAGGTGCAATTCTGAAATTTTTTGCTTTTTCCTGCTAATCCTAGCATGATAAAGAAGATTCAAAGAGAGTGAGATGCCAGCTCCTTTCATTCAGTCAGTAGCTTCAAACATTTCTGGACGTTTTTCAATGGCAAAAATCAATGAATATTGTAAATGCACAAACAGTAATATCTCCACATTGCAAGGTGCAATTCTGAAATTTTTTGCTTTTTCCTGCTACTCCTAGCATGATAAAGAAGATTCAAAGAGAGTGAGATGCCAGCTCCTTTCATTCAGTCAGTAGCTTCAAACATTTCTGGACGTTTTTCAATGGCAAAAATCAATGAATATTGTAAATGCACAAACAGTAATATCTCCACATTGCAAGGTGCAATTCTGAAATTTTTTGCTTTTTCCTGCTAATCCTAGCATGATAAAGAAGATTCAAAGAGAGTGAGATGCCAGCTCCTTTCATTCAGTCAGTAGCTTCAAACATTTCTGGACGTTTTTCAATGGCAAAAATCTATGAATATTGTAAATGCACAAACAGTAATTTCTCCGCATTGCAAGGTGCAATTCTGAAATTTTTTGCTTTTTCCTGCTCCTCTTAGCATGATAAAGATTCAAAGAGAGTGAGATGCCAGCTCCTTTCATTCAGTCAGTAGCTTCAATCATTTCTGGACGTTTTTCAATGGCAAAAATCAATGAATATTGTAAATGCACAAGCAGTAATTTCTCCGCATTGCAAGGTGCAATTCTGAAATTTTTTGCTTTTTCCTGCTCCTCTTAGCATGAAAAAGAAGATTCAAAGAGAATGAGATGCCCGCTCCTTTCATTCAGTCGGAAGCTTCAATCATTTCTGGTATATGAATAACATGATGTTTTTCAATGGCAAAAATCAATGAATATTGTAAATGCACAAACAGTAATTTCTCCGCATTGCAAGGTGCAATTCTGAATTTTTTTGCTTTTTCCTGCTCCTCTTAGCATGATAAAGAAGATTCAAAGAGAGTGAGATGCCAGCTCCTTTCATTCAGTCAGTAGCTTCAAACATTTCTGGTATATGAAAAACATGTTTTTCAATGGCAAAAATCAATGAATATTGTAAATGCACAAACAGTAATATCTCCACATTGCAAGGTGCAATTCTGAAATTTTTTGCTTTTTCCTGCTAATCCTAGCATGATAAAGAAGATTCAAAGAGAGTGAGATGCCAGCTCCTTTCATTCAGTCAGTAGCTTCAAACATTTCTGGTATATGAAAAACATGTTTTTCAATGGCAAAAATCAATGAATATTGTAAATGCACAAACAGTAATATCTCCACATTGCACGGTGCAATTCTGAAATTTTTAGCTTTTTCCTGTTAATCCTAGCATGATAAAGAAGATTCAAAGAGAGTGAGATGCCAGCTCCTTTCAGTCAGTAGCTTCAAACATTTCTGGTATATGAAAAACATGTTTTTCAATGGCAAAAATCAATGAATATTGTAAATGCACAAACAGTAATATCTCCACATTGCAAGGTGCAATTCTGAAATTTTTTGCTTTTTCCTGTTAATCCTAGCATGATAAAGAAGATTCAAAGAGAGTGAGATGCCAGCTCCTTTCATTCAGTCAGTAGCTTCAAACATTTCTAGTATATGAAAAACATGTTTTTCAATGGCAAAAATCAATGAATATTGTAAATGCACAAACAGTAATATCTCCACATTGCACGGTGCAATTCTGAAATTTTTAGCTTTTTCCTGTTAATCCTAGCATGATAAAGAAGATTCAAAGAGAGTGAGATGCCAGCTCCTTTCATTCAGTCAGTAGCTTCAAACATTTCTGGTATATGAAAAACATGTTTTTCAATGGCAAAAATCAATGAATATTGTAAATGCACAAACAGTAATATCTCCACATTGCACGGTGCAATTCTGAAATTTTTAGCTTTTTCCTGTTAATCCTAGCATGATAAAGAAGATTCAAAGAGAGTGAGATGCCAGCTCCTTTCATTCAGTCAGTAGCTTCAAACATTTCTGGTATATGAAAAACATGTTTTTCAATGGCAAAAATCAATGAATATTGTAAATGCACAAACAGTAATATCTCCACATTGCAAGGTGCAATTCTGAAATTTTTTGCTTTTTCCTGCTAATCCTAGCATGATAAAGAAGATTCAAAGAGAGTGAGATGCCAGCTCCTTTCATTCAGTCAGTATCTTCAATCATTTCTGGATGTTTTTCAATGGCAAAAATCAATGAATATTGTAAATGCACAAACAGTAATTTCTCCGCATTGCAAGGTGCAATTCTGAAATTTTTTGCTTTTTCCTGCTCCTCTTAGCATGATAAAGAAGATTCAGAGAGTGAGATGCCAGCTCCTTTCATTCAGTCAGTAGCTTCAGTCATTTCTGGACGTTTTTCAATGGCAAAAATCAATGAATATTGTAAATGCACAAACAGTAATTTCTCCGCATTGCAAGGTGCAATTCTGAAATTTTTTGCTTTTTCCTGCTCCTCTTAGCATGATAAAGAAGGTTCAAAGAGAGTGAGATGCCAGCTCCTTTCATTCAGTCAGTAGCTTCAAACATTTCTGGTATAAACATTTCTGGACGTTTTTCAATGGCAAAAATCAATGAATATTGTAAATGCACAAACAGTAATATCTCCACATTGCAAGGTGCAATTCTGAAATTTTTGCTTTTTCCTGCTCCTCTTAGCATGATAAAGAAGATTCAAAGAGAGTGAGATGCCAGCTCCTTTCATTCAGTCAGTAGCTTCAATCATTTCTGGACGTTTTTCAATGGCAAAAATCAATGAATATTGTAAATGCACAAACAGTAATTTCTCCGCATTGCAAGGTGCAATTCTGAAATTTTTTGCTTTTTCCTGCTCCTCTTAGCATGATAAAGAAGATTCAAAGAGAGTGAGATGCCAGCTCCTTTCATTCAGTCAGTAGCTTCAATCATTTCTGGTATATGAATAACATGATGTTTTTCAATGGCAAAAATCAATGAATATTGTAAATGCACAAACAGTAATTTCTCCGCATTGCAAGGTGCAATTCTGAAATTTTTTGCTTTTTCCTGCTCCTCTTAGCATGATAAAGAAGATTCAAAGAGAGTGAGATGCCAGCTCTTTTCATTCAGTCAGTAGCTTCAATCATTTCTGGACGTTTTTCAATGGCAAAAATCAATGAATATTGTAAATGCACAAACAGTAATTTCTCCGCATTGCAAGGTGCAATTCTGAAATTTTTTGCTTTTTCCTGCTCCTCTTAGCATGATAAAGAAGATTCAAAGAGAGTGAGATGCCAGCTCCTTTCATTCAGTCAGTAGCTTCAGTCATTTCTGGACGTTTTTCAATGGCAAAAATCAATGAATATTGTAAATGCACAAACAGTAATTTCTCCGCATTGCAAGGTGCAATTCTGAAATTTTTTGCTTTTTCCTGCTCCTCTTAGCATGATAAAGAAGATTCAAAGAGAGTGAGATGCCAGCTCCTTTCATTCAGTCAGTAGCTTCAAACATTTCTGGTATAAACATTTCTGGACGTTTTTCAATGGCAAAAATCAATGAATATTGTAAATGCACAAACAGTAATATCTCCACATTGCAAGGTTCAATTCTGAAATTTTTTGCTTTTTCCTGCTAATCCTAGCATGATAAAGAAGATTCAAAGAGAATGAGATGCCAGCTCCTTTCATTCAGTCAGTAGCTTCAAACATTTCTGGTATATGAATAACATGATGTTTTTCAATGGCAAAAATCAATGAATATTGTAAATGCACAAACAGTAATATCTCCATATTGCAAGGTGCAATTCTGAAATTTTTTGCTTTTTCCTGCTAATCCTAGCATGATAAAGAAGATTCAAAGAGAGTGAGATGCCAGCTCCTTTCATTCAGTCAGTAGCTTCAAACATTTCTGGACGTTTTTCAATGGCAAAAATCAATGAATATTGTAAATGCACAAACAGTAATATCTCCACATTGCAAGGTGCAATTCTGAAATTTTTTGCTTTTTCCTGCTAATCCTAGCATGATAAAGAAGATTCAAATAGAGTGAGATGCCAGCTCCTTTCATTCAGTCAGTAGCTTCAAACATTTCTGGACGTTTTTCAATGGCAAAAATCAATGAATATTGTAAATGCACAAACAGTAATATCTCCACATTGCAAGGTTCAATTCTGAAATTTTTTGCTTTTTCCTGCTAATCCTAGCATGATAAAGAAGATTCAAAGAGAATGAGATGCCAGCTCCTTTCATTCAGTCAGTAGCTTCAAACATTTCTGGTATATGAATAACATGATGTTTTTCAATGGCAAAAATCAATGAATATTGTAAATGCACAAACAGTAATATCTCCATATTGCAAGGTGCAATTCTGAAATTTTTTGCTTTTTCCTGCTAATCCTAGCATGATAAAGAAGATTCAAAGAGAGTGAGATGCCAGCTCCTTTCATTCAGTCAGTAGCTTCAAACATTTCTGGACGTTTTTCAATGGCAAAAATCAATGAATATTGTAAATGCACAAACAGTAATATCTCCACATTGCAAGGTGCAATTCTGAAATTTTTTGCTTTTTCCTGCTACTCCTAGCATGATAAAGAAGATTCAAGGAGAGTGAGATGCCAGCTCCTTTCATTCAGTCAGTAGCTTCAAACATTTCTGGACGTTTTTCAATGGCAAAAATCAATGAATATTGTAAATGCACAAACAGTAATATCTCCACATTGCAAGGTGCAATTCTGAAATTTTTTGCTTTTTCCTGCTAATCCTAGCATGATAAAGAAGATTCAAAGAGAGTGAGATGCCAGCTCCTTTCATTCAGTCAGTAGCTTCAAACATTTCTGGACGTTTTTCAATGGCAAAAATCTATGAATATTGTAAATGCACAAACAGTAATTTCTCCGCATTGCAAGGTGCAATTCTGAAATTTTTTGCTTTTTCCTGCTCCTCTTAGCATGATAAAGATTCAAAGAGAGTGAGATGCCAGCTCCTTTCATTCAGTCAGTAGCTTCAATCATTTCTGGACGTTTTTCAATGGCAAAAATCAATGAATATTGTAAATGCACAAGCAGTAATTTCTCCGCATTGCAAGGTGCAATTCTGAAATTTTTTGCTTTTTCCTGCTCCTCTTAGCATGATAAAGAAGATTCAAAGAGAGTGAGATGCCAGCTCCTTTCATTCAGTCAGTAGCTTCAATCATTTCTGGACGTTTTTCAATGGCAAAAATCAATGAATATTGTAAATGCACAAACAGTAATTTCTCCGCATTGCAAGGTGCAATTCTGAAATTTTTTGCTTTTTCCTGCTCCTCTTAGCATGATAAAGAAGATTCAAAGAGAGTGAGATGCCAGCTCCTTTCATTCAGTCAGTAGCTTCAAACATTTCTGGTATATGAATAACATGATGTTTTTCAATGGCAAAAATCAATGAATATTGTAAATGCACAAACAGTAATTTCTCCGCATTGCAAGGTGCAATTCTGAAATTTTTTGCTTTTTCCTGCTAATCCTAGCATGATAAAGAAGATTCAAAGAGAGTGAGATGCCAGCTCCTTTCATTCAGTCAGTAGCTTCAAACATTTCTGGACGTTTTTCAATGGCAAAAATCAATGAATATTGTAAATGCACAAACAGTAATATCTCCACATTGCAAGGTGCAATTCTGAAATTTTTTGCTTTTTCCTGCTAATCCTAGCATGATAAAGAAGATTCAAATAGAGTGAGATGCCAGCTCCTTTCATTCAGTCAGTAGCTTCAAACATTTCTGGACGTTTTTCAATGGCAAAAATCAATGAATATTGTAAATGCACAAACAGTAATATCTCCACATTGCAAGGTTCAATTCTGAAATTTTTTGCTTTTTCCTGCTAATCCTAGCATGATAAAGAAGATTCAAAGAGAATGAGATGCCAGCTCCTTTCATTCAGTCAGTAGCTTCAAACATTTCTGGTATATGAATAACATGATGTTTTTCAATGGCAAAAATCAATGAATATTGTAAATGCACAAACAGTAATATCTCCATATTGCAAGGTGCAATTCTGAAATTTTTTGCTTTTTCCTTCTAATCCTAGCATGATAAAGAAGATTCAAAGAGAGTGAGATGCCAGCTCCTTTCATTCAGTCAGTAGCTTCAAACATTTCTGGACGTTTTTCAATGGCAAAAATCAATGAATATTGTAAATGCACAAACAGTAATATCTCCACATTGCAAGGTGCAATTCTGAAATTTTTTGCTTTTTCCTGCTACTCCTAGCATGATAAAGAAGATTCAAGGAGAGTGAGATGCCAGCTCCTTTCATTCAGTCAGTAGCTTCAAACATTTCTGGACGTTTTTCAATGGCAAAAATCAATGAATATTGTAAATGCACAAACAGTAATATCTCCACATTGCAAGGTGCAATTCTGAAATTTTTTGCTTTTTCCTGCTAATCCTAGCATGATAAAGAAGATTCAAAGAGAGTGAGATGCCAGCTCCTTTCATTCAGTCAGTAGCTTCAAACATTTCTGGACGTTTTTCAATGGCAAAAATCTATGAATATTGTAAATGCACAAACAGTAATTTCTCCGCATTGCAAGGTGCAATTCTGAAATTTTTTGCTTTTTCCTGCTCCTCTTAGCATGATAAAGATTCAAAGAGAGTGAGATGCCAGCTCCTTTCATTCAGTCAGTAGCTTCAATCATTTCTGGACGTTTTTCAATGGCAAAAATCAATGAATATTGTAAATGCACAAGCAGTAATTTCTCCGCATTGCAAGGTGCAATTCTGAAATTTTTTGCTTTTTCCTGCTCCTCTTAGCATGATAAAGAAGATTCAAAGAGAGTGAGATGCCAGCTCCTTTCATTCAGTCAGTAGCTTCAATCATTTCTGGATGTTTTTCAATGGCAAAAATCAATGAATATTGTAAATGCACAAACAGTAATTTCTCCGCATTGCAAGGTGCAATTCTGAAATTTTTTGCTTTTTCCTGCTCCTCTTAGCATGAAAAAGAAGATTCAAAGAGAATGAGATGCCCGCTCCTTTCATTCAGTCAGAAGCTTCAATCATTTCTGGTATATGAATAACATGATGTTTTTCAATGGCAAAAATCAATGAATATTGTAAATGCACAAACAGTAATTTCTCCGCATTGCAAGGTGCAATTCTGAATTTTTTTGCTTTTTCCTGCTCCTCTTAGCATGATAAAGAAGATTCAAAGAGAGTGAGATGCCAGCTCCTTTCATTCAGTCAGTAGCTTCAATCATTTCTGGACGTTTTTCAATGGCAAAAATCAATGAATATTGTAAATGCACAAACAGTAATTTCTCCGCATTGCAAGGTGCAATTCTGAAATTTTTTGCTTTTTCCTGCTCCTCTTAGCATGATAAAGAAGATTCAAAGAGAGTGAGATGCCAGCTCCTTTCATTCAGTCAGTAGCTTCAAACATTTCTGGTATATGAATAACATGATGTTTTTCAATGGCAAAAATCAATGAATATTGTAAATGCACAAACAGTAATTTCTCCGCATTGCAAGGTGCAATTCTGAAATTTTTTGCTTTTTCCTGCTCCTCTTAGCATGATAAAGAAGATTCAAAGAGAGTGAGATGCCAGCTCCTTTCATTCAGTCAGTAGCTTCAATCTTTTCTGGACGTTTTTCAATGGCAAAAATCAATGAATATTGTAAATGCACAAACAGTAATTTCTCCGCATTGCAAGGTGCAATTCTGAAATTTTTTGCTTTTTCCTGCTCCTCTTAGCATGATAAAGAAGATTCAAAGAGAGTGAGATGCCAGCTCCTTTCATTCAGTCAGTAGCTTCAATCATTTCTGGTATATGAATAACATGATGTTTTTCAATGGCAAAAATCAATGAATATTGTAAATGCACAAGCAGTAATTTCTCCGCATTGCAAGGTGCAATTCTGAAATTTTTTGCTTTTTCCTGCTCCTCTTAGCATGGTAAAGAAGATTCAAAGAGAGTGAGATGCCAGCTCCTTTCATTCAGTCAGTAGCTTCAATCATTTCTGGACGTTTTTCAATGGCAAAAATCAATGAATATTGTAAATGCACAAACAGTAATTTCTCCGCATTGCAAGGTGCAATTCTGAAATTTTTTGCTTTTTCCTGCTCCTCTTAGCATGATAAAGAAGATTCAAAGAGAGTGAGATGCCAGCTCCTTTCATTCAGTCAGTAGCTTCAATCATTTCTGGGTATGAATAACATGATGTTTTTCAATGGCAAAAATCAATGAATATTGTAAATGCACAAACAGTAATTTCTCCACATTGCAAGGTGCAATTCTGAAATTTTTTGCTTTTTCCTGCTCCTCTTAGCATGATAAAGAAGATTCAAAGAGAGTGAGATGCCAGCTCCTTTCATTCAGTCAGTAGCTTCAATCATTTCTGGACGTTTTTCAATGGCAAAAATCAATGAATATTGTAAATGCACAAACAGTAATTTCTCCGCATTGCAAGGTGCAATTCTGAAATTTTTTGCTTTTTCCTGCTCCTCTTAGCATGATAAAGAAGATTCAAAGAGAGTGAGATGCCAGCTCCTTTCATTCAGTCAGTAGCTTCAATCATTTCTGGACGTTTTTCAATGGCAAAAATCAATGAATATTGAAAATGCACAAACAGTAATTTCTCCGCATTGCAAGGTGCAATTCTGAATTTTTTTGCTTTTTCCTGCTCCTCTTAGCATGATAAAGAAGATTCAAAGAGAGTGAGATGCCAGCTCCTTTCATTCAGTCAGTAACTTCAAACATTTCTGGTATAAACATTTCTGGACGTTTTTCAATGGCAAAAATCAATGAATATTGTAAATGCACAAACAGTAATATCTCCACATTGCAAGGTGCAATTCTGAAATTTTTTGCTTTTTCCTGCTAATCCTAGCATGATAAAGAATATTCAAATAGAGTGAGATGCCAGCTCCTTTCATTCGGTCAGTAGCTTCAAACATTTCTGGACGTTTTTCAATGGCAAAAATCAATGAATATTGTAAATGCACAAACAGTAATATCTCCACATTGCAAGGTGCAATTCTGAAATTTTTTGCTTTTTCCTGCTAATCCTAGCATGATAAAGAAGATTCAAAGAGAGTGAGATGCCAGGTCCTTTCATTCAGTCAGTAGCCTCAAACATTTCTGGTATATGAATAACATGATGTTTTTTAATGGCAAAAATCAATGAATATTGTAAATGCACAAACAGTAATATCTCCACATTGCAAGGTGCAATTCTGAAATTTTTTGCTTTTTCCTGCTAATCCTAGCATGATAAAGAAGATTCAAAGAGAGTGAGATGCCAGCTCCTTTCATTCAGTCAGTAGCTTCAAACATTTCTGGACGTTTTTCAATGGCAAAAATCAATGAATATTGTAAATGCACAAACAGTAATATCTCCACATTGCAAGGTGCAATTCTGAAATTTTTTGCTTTTTCCTGCTACTCCTAGCATGATAAAGAAGATTCAAAGAGAGTGAGATGCCAGCTCCTTTCATTCAGTCAGTAGCTTCAAACATTTCTGTACGTTTTTCAATGGCAAAAATCAATGAATATTGTAAATGCACAAACAGTAATATCTCCACATTGCAAGGTGCAATTCTGAAATTTTTTGCTTTTTCCTGCTAATCCTAGCATGATAAAGAAGATTCAAAGAGAGTGACATGCCAGCTCCTTTCATTCAGTCAGTAGCTTCAAACATTTCTGGACGTTTTTCAATGGCAAAAATCAATGAATATTGTAAATGCACAAACAGTAATATCTCCACATTGCAAGGTGCAATTCTGAAATTTTTTGCTTTTTCCTGCTAATCCTAGCATGATAAAGAAGATTCAAAGAGAGTGAGATGCCAGCTCCTTTCATTCAGTCAGTAGCTTCAATCATTTCTGGACGTTTTTCAATGGCAAAAATCAATGAATATTGTAAATGCACAAACAGTAATTTCTCCGCATTGCAACGTGCAATTCTGAAATTTTTTGCTTTTTCCTGCTCCTCTTAGCATGATAAAGAAGATTCAAAGAGAGTGAGATGCCCGCTCCTTTCATTCAGTCAGTAGCTTCAATCATTTCTGGTATATGAATAACATGATGTTTTTCAATGGCAAAAATCAATGAATATTGTAAATGCACAAACAGTAATTTCTCCGCATTGCAAGGTGCAATTCTGAATTTTTTTGCTTTTTCCTGCTCCTCTTAGCATGATAAAGAAGATTCAAAGAGAGTGAGATGCCAGCTCCTTTCATTCAGTCAGTAGCTTCAATCATTTCTGGACGTTTTTCAATGGCAAAAATCAATGAATATTGTAAATGCACAAACAGTAATTTCTCCGCATTGCAAGGTGCAATTCTGAAATTTTTTGCTTTTTCCTGCTCCTCTTAGCATGATAAAGAAGATTCAAAGAGAGTGAGATGCCAGCTCCTTTCATTCAGTCAGTAGCTTCAAACATTTCTGGTATATGAATAACATGATGTTTTTCAATGGCAAAAATCAATGAATATTGTAAATGCACAAACAGTAATTTCTCCGCATTGCAAGGTGCAATTCTGAAATTTTTTGCCTTTTCCTGCTCCTCTTAGCATGATAAAGAAGATTCAAAGAGAGTGAGATGCCAGCTCCTTTCATTCAGTCAGTAGCTTCAATCTTTTCTGGACGTTTTTCAATGGCAAAAATCAATGAATATTGTATATGCACAAACAGTAATTTCTCCGCATTTTAAGGTGGAATTCTGAAATTTTTTGCTTTTTCCTGCTCCTCTTAGCATGATAAAGAAGATTCAAAGATAGTGAGATGCCAGCTTCTTTCATTCAGTCAGTAGCTTCAAACATTTCTGGTAAATGAATAACATGATGTTTTTCAATGGCAAAAATCAATGAATATTGTAAATGCACAAAGAGTAATTTCTCCGCATTGCAAGGTGCAATTCTGAAATTTTTTGCTTTTTCCTGCTCCTCTTAGCATGATAAAGAAGACTCAAAGAGAGTTACATGCCAGCTCCTTTCATTCAGTCAGTAGCTTCAATCATTTCTGGACGTTTTTCAATGGCAAAAATCAATGAATATTGTAAATGCACAAACAGTAATTTCTCCGCATTGCAAGGTGCAATTCTGAAATTTTTTGCTTTTTCCTGCTCCTCTTAGCATGATAAAGAAGATTCAAAGAGAGTGAGATGCCAGCTCCTTTCATTCAGTCAGTAGCTTCAATCATTTCTGGACGTTTTTCAATGGCAAAAATCAATGAATATTGTAAATGCACAAACAGTAATTTCTCCGCATTGCAAGGTGCAATTCTGAAATTTTTTGCTTTTTACTGCTCCTCTTAGCATGATAAAGAAGATTCAAAGAGAGTGAGATGCCAGCTCCTTTCATTCAGTCAGTAGCTTCCATCATTTCTGGTATATGAATAATAAGATGTTTTTCAATGGCAAAAATCAATGAATATTGTAACTGCACAAACAGTAATTTCTCCGCATTGCAAGGTGCAATTCTGAAATTTTTTGCTTTTTCCTGCTCCTCTTAGCATGGTAAAGAAGATTCAAAGAGAGTGAGATGCCAGCTCCTTTCATTCAGTCAGTAGCTTCAATCATTTCTGGACGTTTTTCAATGGCAAAAATCAATGAATATTGTAAATGCACAAACAGTAATTTCTCCGCATTGCAAGGTGCAATTCTGAAATTTTTTGCTTTTTCCTGCTCCTCTTAGCATGATAAAGAAGATTCAAAGAGATTGAGATGCCAGCTCCTTTCATTCAGTCAGTAGCTTCAATCATTTCTGGACGTTTTTCAATGGCAATAATCAATGAATATTGTAAATGCACAAACAGTAATTTCTCCGCATTGCAAGGTGCAATTCTGAAATTTTTTGCTTTTTCCTGCTCCTCTTAGCATGATAAAGAAGATTCAAAGAGAGTGAGATGCCAGCTCCTTTCATTCAGTCAGTAGCTTCAATCATTTCTGGTATATGAATAACATGATGTTTTTCAATGGCAAAAATCAATGAATATTGTAAATGCACAAACAGTAATTTCTCCGCATTGCAAGGTGCAATTCTGAAATTTTTTGCTTTTTCCTGCTCCTCTTAGCATGGTAAAGAAGATTCAAAGAGACTGAGATGCCAGCTCCTTTCATTCAGTCAGTAGCTTCAATCATTTCTGGACGTTTTTCAATGGCAAAAATCAATGAATATTGTAAATGCACAAACAGTAATTTCTCCGCATTGCAAGGTGCAATTCTGAAATTTTTTGCTTTTTCCTGCTCCTTTTAGCATGATAAAGAAGATTCAAAGAGAGTGAGATGCCAGCTCCTTTCATTCAGTCAGTAGCTTCAATCATTTCTGGACGTTTTTCAATGGCAAAAATCAATGAATATTGTAAATGCACAAACAGTAATTTCTCCGCATTGCAAGGTGCAATTCTGAAATGTTTTGCTTTTTCCTGCTCCTCTTAGCATGATAAAGAAGATTCAAAGAGAGTGAGATGCCAGCTCCTTTCATTCAGTCAGTAGCTTCAATCATTTCTGGGTATGAATAACATGATGTTTTTCAATGGCAAAAATCAATGAATATTGTAAATGCACAAACAGTAATTTCTCCACATTGCAAGGTGCAATTCTGAAATTTTTTGCTTTTTCCTGCTCCTCTTAGCATGATAAAGAAGATTCAAAGAGAGTGAGATGCCAGCTCCTTTCATTCAGTCAGTAGCTTCAATCATTTCTGGACGTTTTTCAATGGCAAAAATCAATGAATATTGTAAATGCACAAACAGTAATTTCTCCGCATTGCAAGGTGCAATTCTGAAATTTTTTGCTTTTTCCTGCTCCTCTTAGCATGATAAAGAAGATTCAAAGAGAGTGAGATGCCAGCTCCTTTCATTCAGTCAGTAGCTTCAAACATTTCTGGTATATGAAAAACATGTTTTTCAATGGCAAAAATCAATGAATATTGTAAATGCACAAACAGTAATATCTCCACATTGCAAGGTGCAATTCTGAAATTTTTTGCTTTTTCCTGCTAATCCTAGCATGATAAAGAAGATTCAAAGAGAGTGAGATGCCAGCTCCTTTCATTCAGTCAGTAGCTTCAAACATTTCTGGTATATGAAAAACATGTTTTTCAATGGCAAAAATCAATGAATATTGTAAATGCACAAACAGTAATATCTCCACATTGCACGGTGCAATTCTGAAATTTTTAGCTTTTTCCTGTTAATCCTAGCATGATAAAGAAGATTCAAAGAGAGTGAGATGCCAGCTCCTTTCATTCAGTCAGTAGCTTCAAACATTTCTGGTATATGAAAAACATGTTTTTCAATGGCAAAAATCAATGAATATTGTAAATGCACAAACAGTAATATCTCCACATTGCAAGGTGCAATTCTGAAATTTTTTGCTTTTTCCTGTTAATCCTAGCATGATAAAGAAGATTCAAAGAGAGTGAGATGCCAGCTCCTTTCATTCAGTCAGTAGCTTCAAACATTTCTGGTATATGAAAAACATGTTTTTCAATGGCAAAAATCAATGAATATTGTAAATGCACAAACAGTAATATCTCCACATTGCAAGGTGCAATTCTGAAATTTTTTGCTTTTTCCTGCTAATCCTAGCATGATAAAGAAGATTCAAAGAGAGTGAGATGCCAGCTCCTTTCATTCAGTCAGTAGCTTCAAACATTTCTGGTATATGAAAAACATGTTTTTCAATGGCAAAAATCAATGAATATTGTAAATGCACAAACAGTAATATCTCCACATTGCACGGTGCAATTCTGAAATTTTTAGCTTTTTCCTGTTAATCCTAGCATGATAAAGAAGATTCAAAGAGAGTGAGATGCCAGCTCCTTTCATTCAGTCAGTAGCTTCAAACATTTCTGGTATATGAAAAACATGTTTTTCAATGGCAAAAATCAATGAATATTGTAAATGCACAAACAGTAATATCTCCACATTGCAAGGTGCAATTCTGAAATTTTTCCTTTTTCCTGCTAATCCTAGCATGATAAAGAAGATTCAAAGAGAGTGAGATGCCAGCTCCTTTCATTCAGTCAGTAGCTTCAAACATTTCTGGTATATGAAAAACATGTTTTTCAATGGCAAAAATCAATGAATATTGTAAATGCACAAACAGTAATATCTCCACATTGCACGGTGCAATTCTGAAATTTTTAGCTTTTTCCTGTTAATCCTAGCATGATAAAGAAGATTCAAAGAGAGTGAGATGCCAGCTCCTTTCATTCAGTCAGTAGCTTCAAACATTTCTGGTATATGAAAAACATGTTTTTCAATGGCAAAAATCAATGAATATTGTAAATGCACAAACAGTAATATCTCCACATTGCAAGGTGCAATTCTGAAATTTTTTGCTTTTTCCTGCTAATCCTAGCATGATAAAGAAGATTCAAAGAGAGTGAGATGCCAGCTCCTTTCATTCAGTCAGTAGCTTCAAACATTTCTGGTATATGAAAAACATGTTTTTCAATGGCAAAAATCAATGAATATTGTAAATGCACAAACAGTAATATCTCCACATTGCAAGGTGCAATTCTGAAATTTTTTGCTTTTTCCTGTTAATCCTAGCATGATAAAGAAGATTCAAAGAGAGTGAGATGCCAGCTCCTTTCATTCAGTCAGTAGCTTCAAACATTTCTGGTATATGAAAAACATGTTTTTCAATGGCAAAAATCAATGAATATTGTAAATGCACAAACAGTAATATCTCCACATTGCAAGGTGCAATTCTGAAATTTTTTGCTTTTTCCTGCTAATCCTAGCATGATAAAGAAGATTCAAAGAGAGTGAGATGCCAGCTCCTTTCATTCAGTCAGTAGCTTCAAACATTTCTGGTATATGAAAAACATGTTTTTCAATGGCAAAAATCAATGAATATTGTAAATGCACAAACAGTAATATCTCCACATTGCACGGTGCAATTCTGAAATTTTTAGCTTTTTCCTGTTAATCCTAGCATGATAAAGAAGATTCAAAGAGAGTGAGATGCCAGCTCCTTTCATTCAGTCAGTAGCTTCAAACATTTCTGGTATATGAAAAACGTTTTTCAATGGCAAAAATCAATGAATATTGTAAATGCACAAACAGTAATATCTCCACATTGCAAGGTGCAATTCTGAAATTTTTTGCTTTTTCCTGCTAATCCTAGCATGATAAAGAAGATTCAAAGAGAGTGAGATGCCAGCTCCTTTCATTCAGTCAGTAGCTTCAAACATTTCTGGTATATGAAAAACATGTTTTTCAATGGCAAAAATCAATGAATATTGTAAATGCACAAACAGTAATATCTCCACATTGCACGGTGCAATTCTGAAATTTTTAGCTTTTTCCTGTTAATCCTAGCATGATAAAGAAGATTCAAAGAGAGTGAGATGCCAGCTCCTTTCATTCAGTCAGTAGCTTCAAACATTTCTGGTATATGAAAAACATGTTTTTCAATGGCAAAAATCAATGAATATTGTAAATGCACAAACAGTAATATCTCCACATTGCAAGGTGCAATTCTGAAATTTTTTGCTTTTTCCTGCTAATCCTAGCATGATAAAGAAGATTCAAAGAGAGTGAGATGCCAGCTCCTTTCATTCAGTCAGTAGCTTCAATCATTTCTGGATGTTTTTCAATGGCAAAAATCAATGAATATTGTAAATGCACAAACAGTAATTTCTCCGCATTGCAAGGTGCAATTCTGAAATTTTTTGCTTTTTCCTGCTCCTCTTAGCATGATAAAGAAGATTCAGAGAGTGAGATGCCAGCTCCTTTCATTCAGTCAGTAGCTTCAGTCATTTCTGGACGTTTTTCAATGGCAAAAATCAATGAATATTGTAAATGCACAAACAGTAATTTCTCCGCATTGCAAGGTGCAATTCTGAAATTTTTTGCTTTTTCCTGCTCCTCTTAGCATGATAAAGAAGATTCAAAGAGAGTGAGATGCCAGCTCCTTTCATTCAGTCAGTAGCTTCAAACATTTCTGGTATAAACATTTCTGGACGTTTTTCAATGGCAAAAATCAATGAATATTGTAAATGCACAAACAGTAATATCTCCACATTGCAAGGTGCAATTCTGAAATTTTTTGCTTTTTCCTGCTCCTCTTAGCATGATAAAGAAGATTCAAAGAGAGTGAGATGCCAGCTCCTTTCATTCAGTCAGTAGCTTCAATCATTTCTGGACGTTTTTCAATGGCAAAAATCAATGAATATTGTATATGCACAAACAGTAATTTCTCCGCATTTTAAGGTGGAATTCTGAAATTTTTTGCTTTTTCCTGCTCCTCTTAGCATGATAAAGAAGATTCAAAGATAGTGAGATGCCAGCTTCTTTCATTCAGTCAGTAGCTTCAAACATTTCTGGTAAATGAATAACATGATGTTTTTCAATGGCAAAAATCAATGAATATTGTAAATGCACAAAGAGTAATTTCTCCGCATTGCAAGGTGCAATTCTGAAATTTTTTGCTTTTTCCTGCTCCTCTTAGCATGATAAAGAAGACTCAAAGAGAGTTACATGCCAGCTCCTTTCATTCAGTCAGTAGCTTCAATCATTTCTGGACGTTTTTCAATGGCAAAAATCAATGAATATTGTAAATGCACAAACAGTAATTTCTCCGCATTGCAAGGTGCAATTCTGAAATTTTTTGCTTTTTCCTGCTCCTCTTAGCATGATAAAGAAGATTCAAAGAGAGTGAGATGCCAGCTCCTTTCATTCAGTCAGTAGCTTCAATCATTTCTGGACGTTTTTCAATGGCAAAAATCAATGAATATTGTAAATGCACAAACAGTAATTTCTCCGCATTGCAAGGTGCAATTCTGAAATTTTTTGCTTTTTCCTGCTCCTCTTAGCATGATAAAGAAGATTCAAAGAGAGTGAGATGCCAGCTCCTTTCATTCAGTCAGTAGCTTCAATCATTTCTGGTATATGAATAACATGATGTTTTTCAATGGCAAAAATCAATGAATATTGTAACTGCACAAACAGTAATTTCTCCGCATTGCAAGGTGCAATTCTGAAATTTTTTGCTTTTTCCTGCTCCTCTTAGCATGGTAAAGAAGATTCAAAGAGAGTGAGATGCCAGCTCCTTTCATTCAGTCAGTAGCTTCAATCATTTCTGGACGTTTTTCAATGGCAAAAATCAATGAATATTGTAAATGCACAAACAGTAATTTCTCCGCATTGCAAGGTGCAATTCTGAAATTTTTTGCTTTTTCCTGCTCCTCTTAGCATGATAAAGAAGATTCAAAGAGATTGAGATGCCAGCTCCTTTCATTCAGTCAGTAGCTTCAATCATTTCTGGACGTTTTTCAATGGCAATAATCAATGAATATTGTAAATGCACAAACAGTAATTTCTCCGCATTGCAAGGTGCAATTCTGAAATTTTTTGCTTTTTCCTGCTCCTCTTAGCATGATAAAGAAGATTCAAAGAGAGTGAGATGCCAGCTCCTTTCATTCAGTCAGTAGCTTCAATCATTTCTGGTATATGAATAACATGATGTTTTTCAATGGCAAAAATCAATGAATATTGTAAATGCACAAACAGTAATTTCTCCGCATTGCAAGGTGCAATTCTGAAATTTTTTGCTTTTTCCTGCTCCTCTTAGCATGGTAAAGAAGATTCAAAGAGACTGAGATGCCAGCTCCTTTCATTCAGTCAGTAGCTTCAATCATTTCTGGACGTTTTTCAATGGCAAAAATCAATGAATATTGTAAATGCACAAACAGTAATTTCTCCGCATTGCAAGGTGCAATTCTGAAATTTTTTGCTTTTTCCTGCTCCTTTTAGCATGATAAAGAAGATTCAAAGAGAGTGAGATGCCAGCTCCTTTCATTCAGTCAGTAGCTTCAATCATTTCTGGACGTTTTTCAATGGCAAAAATCAATGAATATTGTAAATGCACAAACAGTAATTTCTCCGCATTGCAAGGTGCAATTCTGAAATGTTTTGCTTTTTCCTGCTCCTCTTAGCATGATAAAGAAGATTCAAAGAGAGTGAGATGCCAGCTCCTTTCATTCAGTCAGTAGCTTCAATCATTTCTGGGTATGAATAACATGATGTTTTTCAATGGCAAAAATCAATGAATATTGTAAATGCACAAACAGTAATTTCTCCACATTGCAAGGTGCAATTCTGAAATTTTTTGCTTTTTCCTGCTCCTCTTAGCATGATAAAGAAGATTCAAAGAGAGTGAGATGCCAGCTCCTTTCATTCAGTCAGTAGCTTCAATCATTTCTGGACGTTTTTCAATGGCAAAAATCAATGAATATTGTAAATGCACAAACAGTAATTTCTCCGCATTGCAAGGTGCAATTCTGAAATTTTTTGCTTTTTCCTGCTCCTCTTAGCATGATAAAGAAGATTCAAAGAGAGTGAGATGCCAGCTCCTTTCATTCAGTCAGTAGCTTCAAACATTTCTGGTATATGAAAAACATGTTTTTCAATGGCAAAAATCAATGAATATTGTAAATGCACAAACAGTAATATCTCCACATTGCAAGGTGCAATTCTGAAATTTTTTGCTTTTTCCTGCTAATCCTAGCATGATAAAGAAGATTCAAAGAGAGTGAGATGCCAGCTCCTTTCATTCAGTCAGTAGCTTCAAACATTTCTGGTATATGAAAAACATGTTTTTCAATGGCAAAAATCAATGAATATTGTAAATGCACAAACAGTAATATCTCCACATTGCACGGTGCAATTCTGAAATTTTTAGCTTTTTCCTGTTAATCCTAGCATGATAAAGAAGATTCAAAGAGAGTGAGATGCCAGCTCCTTTCATTCAGTCAGTAGCTTCAAACATTTCTTGTATATGAAAAACATGTTTTTCAATGGCAAAAATCAATGAATATTGTAAATGCACAAACAGTAATATCTCCACATTGCAAGGTGCAATTCTGAAATTTTTTGCTTTTTCCTGTTAATCCTAGCATGATAAAGAAGATTCAAAGAGAGTGAGATGCCAGCTCCTTTCATTCAGTCAGTAGCTTCAAACATTTCTGGTATATGAAAAACATGTTTTTCAATGGCAAAAATCAATGAATATTGTAAATGCACAAACAGTAATATCTCCACATTGCAAGGTGCAATTCTGAAATTTTTTGCTTTTTCCTGCTAATCCTAGCATGATAAAGAAGATTCAAAGAGAGTGAGATGCCAGCTCCTTTCATTCAGTCAGTAGCTTCAAACATTTCTGGTATATGAAAAACATGTTTTTCAATGGCAAAAATCAATGAATATTGTAAATGCACAAACAGTAATATCTCCACATTGCACGGTGCAATTCTGAAATTTTTAGCTTTTTCCTGTTAATCCTAGCATGATAAAGAAGATTCAAAGAGAGTGAGATGCCAGCTCCTTTCATTCAGTCAGTAGCTTCAAACATTTCTGGTATATGAAAAACATGTTTTTCAATGGCAAAAATCAATGAATATTGTAAATGCACAAACAGTAATATCTCCACATTGCAAGGTGCAATTCTGAAATTTTTTGCTTTTTCCTGCTAATCCTAGCATGATAAAGAAGATTCAAAGAGAGTGAGATGCCAGCTCCTTTCATTCAGTCAGTAGCTTCAATCATTTCTGGATGTTTTTCAATGGCAAAAATCAATGAATATTGTAAATGCACAAACAGTAATTTCTCCGCATTGCAAGGTGCAATTCTGAAATTTTTTGCTTTTTCCTGCTCCTCTTAGCATGATAAAGAAGATTCAGAGAGTGAGATGCCAGCTCCTTTCATTCAGTCAGTAGCTTCAGTCATTTCTGGACGTTTTTCAATGGCAAAAATCAATGAATATTGTAAATGCACAAACAGTAATTTCTCCGCATTGCAAGGTGCAATTCTGAAATTTTTTGCTTTTTCCTGCTCCTCTTAGCATGATAAAGAAGATTCAAAGAGAGTGAGATGCCAGCTCCTTTCATTCAGTCAGTAGCTTCAAACATTTCTGGTATAAACATTTCTGGACGTTTTTCAATGGCAAAAATCAATGAATATTGTAAATGCACAAACAGTAATATCTCCACATTGCAAGGTGCAATTCTGAAATTTTTTGCTTTTTCCTGCTCCTCTTAGCATGATAAAGAAGATTCAAAGAGAGTGAGATGCCAGCTCCTTTCATTCAGTCAGTAGCTTCAATCATTTCTGGACGTTTTTCAATGGCAAAAATCAATGAATATTGTATATGCACAAACAGTAATTTCTCCGCATTTTAAGGTGGAATTCTGAAATTTTTTGCTTTTTCCTGCTCCTCTTAGCATGATAAAGAAGATTCAAAGATAGTGAGATGCCAGCTTCTTTCATTCAGTCAGTAGCTTCAAACATTTCTGGTAAATGAATAACATGATGTTTTTCAATGGCAAAAATCAATGAATATTGTAAATGCACAAAGAGTAATTTCTCCGCATTGCAAGGTGCAATTCTGAAATTTTTTGCTTTTTCCTGCTCCTCTTAGCATGATAAAGAAGACTCAAAGAGAGTTACATGCCAGCTCCTTTCATTCAGTCAGTAGCTTCAATCATTTCTGGACGTTTTTCAATGGCAAAAATCAATGAATATTGTAAATGCACAAACAGTAATTTCTCCGCATTGCAAGGTGCAATTCTGAAATTTTTTGCTTTTTCCTGCTCCTCTTAGCATGATAAAGAAGATTCAAAGAGAGTGAGATGCCAGCTCCTTTCATTCAGTCAGTAGCTTCAATCATTTCTGGACGTTTTTCAATGGCAAAAATCAATGAATATTGTAAATGCACAAACAGTAATTTCTCCGCATTGCAAGGTGCAATTCTGAAATTTTTTGCTTTTTCCTGCTCCTCTTAGCATGATAAAGAAGATTCAAAGAGAGTGAGATGCCAGCTCCTTTCATTCAGTCAGTAGCTTCAATCATTTCTGGTATATGAATAACATGATGTTTTTCAATGGCAAAAATCAATGAATATTGTAACTGCACAAACAGTAATTTCTCCGCATTGCAAGGTGCAATTCTGAAATTTTTTGCTTTTTCCTGCTCCTCTTAGCATGGTAAAGAAGATTCAAAGAGAGTGAGATGCCAGCTCCTTTCATTCAGTCAGTAGCTTCAATCATTTCTGGACGTTTTTCAATGGCAAAAATCAATGAATATTGTAAATGCACAAACAGTAATTTCTCCGCATTGCAAGGTGCAATTCTGAAATTTTTTGCTTTTTCCTGCTCCTCTTAGCATGATAAAGAAGATTCAAAGAGATTGAGATGCCAGCTCCTTTCATTCAGTCAGTAGCTTCAATCATTTCTGGACGTTTTTCAATGGCAATAATCAATGAATATTGTAAATGCACAAACAGTAATTTCTCCGCATTGCAAGGTGCAATTCTGAAATTTTTTGCTTTTTCCTGCTCCTCTTAGCATGATAAAGAAGATTCAAAGAGAGTGAGATGCCAGCTCCTTTCATTCAGTCAGTAGCTTCAATCATTTCTGGTATATGAATAACATGATGTTTTTCAATGGCAAAAATCAATGAATATTGTAAATGCACAAACAGTAATTTCTCCGCATTGCAAGGTGCAATTCTGAAATTTTTTGCTTTTTCCTGCTCCTCTTAGCATGGTAAAGAAGATTCAAAGAGACTGAGATGCCAGCTCCTTTCATTCAGTCAGTAGCTTCAATCATTTCTGGACGTTTTTCAATGGCAAAAATCAATGAATATTGTAAATGCACAAACAGTAATTTCTCCGCATTGCAAGGTGCAATTCTGAAATTTTTTGCTTTTTCCTGCTCCTTTTAGCATGATAAAGAAGATTCAAAGAGAGTGAGATGCCAGCTCCTTTCATTCAGTCAGTAGCTTCAATCATTTCTGGACGTTTTTCAATGGCAAAAATCAATGAATATTGTAAATGCACAAACAGTAATTTCTCCGCATTGCAAGGTGCAATTCTGAAATGTTTTGCTTTTTCCTGCTCCTCTTAGCATGATAAAGAAGATTCAAAGAGAGTGAGATGCCAGCTCCTTTCATTCAGTCAGTAGCTTCAATCATTTCTGGGTATGAATAACATGATGTTTTTCAATGGCAAAAATCAATGAATATTGTAAATGCACAAACAGTAATTTCTCCACATTGCAAGGTGCAATTCTGAAATTTTTTGCTTTTTCCTGCTCCTCTTAGCATGATAAAGAAGATTCAAAGAGAGTGAGATGCCAGCTCCTTTCATTCAGTCAGTAGCTTCAATCATTTCTGGACGTTTTTCAATGGCAAAAATCAATGAATATTGTAAATGCACAAACAGTAATTTCTCCGCATTGCAAGGTGCAATTCTGAAATTTTTTGCTTTTTCCTGCTCCTCTTAGCATGATAAAGAAGATTCAAAGAGAGTGAGATGCCAGCTCCTTTCATTCAGTCAGTAGCTTCAAACATTTCTGGTATATGAAAAACATGTTTTTCAATGGCAAAAATCAATGAATATTGTAAATGCACAAACAGTAATATCTCCACATTGCAAGGTGCAATTCTGAAATTTTTTGCTTTTTCCTGCTAATCCTAGCATGATAAAGAAGATTCAAAGAGAGTGAGATGCCAGCTCCTTTCATTCAGTCAGTAGCTTCAAACATTTCTGGTATATGAAAAACATGTTTTTCAATGGCAAAAATCAATGAATATTGTAAATGCACAAACAGTAATATCTCCACATTGCACGGTGCAATTCTGAAATTTTTAGCTTTTTCCTGTTAATCCTAGCATGATAAAGAAGATTCAAAGAGAGTGAGATGCCAGCTCCTTTCATTCAGTCAGTAGCTTCAAACATTTCTGGTATATGAAAAACATGTTTTTCAATGGCAAAAATCAATGAATATTGTAAATGCACAAACAGTAATATCTCCACATTGCAAGGTGCAATTCTGAAATTTTTTGCTTTTTCCTGTTAATCCTAGCATGATAAAGAAGATTCAAAGAGAGTGAGATGCCAGCTCCTTTCATTCAGTCAGTAGCTTCAAACATTTCTGGTATATGAAAAACATGTTTTTCAATGGCAAAAATCAATGAATATTGTAAATGCACAAACAGTAATATCTCCACATTGCAAGGTGCAATTCTGAAATTTTTTGCTTTTTCCTGCTAATCCTAGCATGATAAAGAAGATTCAAAGAGAGTGAGATGCCAGCTCCTTTCATTCAGTCAGTAGCTTCAAACATTTCTGGTATATGAAAAACATGTTTTTCAATGGCAAAAATCAATGAATATTGTAAATGCACAAACAGTAATATCTCCACATTGCACGGTGCAATTCTGAAATTTTTAGCTTTTTCCTGTTAATCCTAGCATGATAAAGAAGATTCAAAGAGAGTGAGATGCCAGCTCCTTTCATTCAGTCAGTAGCTTCAAACATTTCTGGTATATGAAAAACATGTTTTTCAATGGCAAAAATCAATGAATATTGTAAATGCACAAACAGTAATATCTCCACATTGCAAGGTGCAATTCTGAAATTTTTTGCTTTTTCCTGCTAATCCTAGCATGATAAAGAAGATTCAAAGAGAGTGAGATGCCAGCTCCTTTCATTCAGTCAGTAGCTTCAATCATTTCTGGATGTTTTTCAATGGCAAAAATCAATGAATATTGTAAATGCACAAACAGTAATTTCTCCGCATTGCAAGGTGCAATTCTGAAATTTTTTGCTTTTTCCTGCTCCTCTTAGCATGATAAAGAAGATTCAGAGAGTGAGATGCCAGCTCCTTTCATTCAGTCAGTAGCTTCAGTCATTTCTGGACGTTTTTCAATGGCAAAAATCAATGAATATTGTAAATGCACAAACAGTAATTTCTCCGCATTGCAAGGTGCAATTCTGAAATTTTTTGCTTTTTCCTGCTCCTCTTAGCATGATAAAGAAGATTCAAAGAGAGTGAGATGCCAGCTCCTTTCATTCAGTCAGTAGCTTCAAACATTTCTGGTATAAACATTTCTGGACGTTTTTCAATGGCAAAAATCAATGAATATTGTAAATGCACAAACAGTAATATCTCCACATTGCAAGGTGCAATTCTGAAATTTTTTGCTTTTTCCTGCTCCTCTTAGCATGATAAAGAAGATTCAAAGAGAGTGAGATGCCAGCTCCTTTCATTCAGTCAGTAGCTTCAATCATTTCTGGACGTTTTTCAATGGCAAAAATCAATGAATATTGTATATGCACAAACAGTAATTTCTCCGCATTTTAAGGTGGAATTCTGAAATTTTTTGCTTTTTCCTGCTCCTCTTAGCATGATAAAGAAGATTCAAAGATAGTGAGATGCCAGCTTCTTTCATTCAGTCAGTAGCTTCAAACATTTCTGGTAAATGAATAACATGATGTTTTTCAATGGCAAAAATCAATGAATATTGTAAATGCACAAAGAGTAATTTCTCCGCATTGCAAGGTGCAATTCTGAAATTTTTTGCTTTTTCCTGCTCCTCTTAGCATGATAAAGAAGACTCAAAGAGAGTTACATGCCAGCTCCTTTCATTCAGTCAGTAGCTTCAATCATTTCTGGACGTTTTTCAATGGCAAAAATCAATGAATATTGTAAATGCACAAACAGTAATTTCTCCGCATTGCAAGGTGCAATTCTGAAATTTTTTGCTTTTTCCTGCTCCTCTTAGCATGATAAAGAAGATTCAAAGAGAGTGAGATGCCAGCTCCTTTCATTCAGTCAGTAGCTTCAATCATTTCTGGACGTTTTTCAATGGCAAAAATCAATGAATATTGTAAATGCACAAACAGTAATTTCTCCGCATTGCAAGGTGCAATTCTGAAATTTTTTGCTTTTTCCTGCTCCTCTTAGCATGATAAAGAAGATTCAAAGAGAGTGAGATGCCAGCTCCTTTCATTCAGTCAGTAGCTTCAATCATTTCTGGTATATGAATAACATGATGTTTTTCAATGGCAAAAATCAATGAATATTGTAACTGCACAAACAGTAATTTCTCCGCATTGCAAGGTGCAATTCTGAAATTTTTTGCTTTTTCCTGCTCCTCTTAGCATGGTAAAGAAGATTCAAAGAGAGTGAGATGCCAGCTCCTTTCATTCAGTCAGTAGCTTCAATCATTTCTGGACGTTTTTCAATGGCAAAAATCAATGAATATTGTAAATGCACAAACAGTAATTTCTCCGCATTGCAAGGTGCAATTCTGAAATTTTTTGCTTTTTCCTGCTCCTCTTAGCATGATAAAGAAGATTCAAAGAGATTGAGATGCCAGCTCCTTTCATTCAGTCAGTAGCTTCAATCATTTCTGGACGTTTTTCAATGGCAATAATCAATGAATATTGTAAATGCACAAACAGTAATTTCTCCGCATTGCAAGGTGCAATTCTGAAATTTTTTGCTTTTTCCTGCTCCTCTTAGCATGATAAAGAAGATTCAAAGAGAGTGAGATGCCAGCTCCTTTCATTCAGTCAGTAGCTTCAATCATTTCTGGTATATGAATAACATGATGTTTTTCAATGGCAAAAATCAATGAATATTGTAAATGCACAAACAGTAATTTCTCCGCATTGCAAGGTGCAATTCTGAAATTTTTTGCTTTTTCCTGCTCCTCTTAGCATGGTAAAGAAGATTCAAAGAGACTGAGATGCCAGCTCCTTTCATTCAGTCAGTAGCTTCAATCATTTCTGGACGTTTTTCAATGGCAAAAATCAATGAATATTGTAAATGCACAAACAGTAATTTCTCCGCATTGCAAGGTGCAATTCTGAAATTTTTTGCTTTTTCCTGCTCCTTTTAGCATGATAAAGAAGATTCAAAGAGAGTGAGATGCCAGCTCCTTTCATTCAGTCAGTAGCTTCAATCATTTCTGGACGTTTTTCAATGGCAAAAATCAATGAATATTGTAAATGCACAAACAGTAATTTCTCCGCATTGCAAGGTGCAATTCTGAAATGTTTTGCTTTTTCCTGCTCCTCTTAGCATGATAAAGAAGATTCAAAGAGAGTGAGATGCCAGCTCCTTTCATTCAGTCAGTAGCTTCAATCATTTCTGGGTATGAATAACATGATGTTTTTCAATGGCAAAAATCAATGAATATTGTAAATGCACAAACAGTAATTTCTCCACATTGCAAGGTGCAATTCTGAAATTTTTTGCTTTTTCCTGCTCCTCTTAGCATGATAAAGAAGATTCAAAGAGAGTGAGATGCCAGCTCCTTTCATTCAGTCAGTAGCTTCAATCATTTCTGGACGTTTTTCAATGGCAAAAATCAATGAATATTGTAAATGCACAAACAGTAATTTCTCCGCATTGCAAGGTGCAATTCTGAAATTTTTTGCTTTTTCCTGCTCCTCTTAGCATGATAAAGAAGATTCAAAGAGAGTGAGATGCCAGCTCCTTTCATTCAGTCAGTAGCTTCAAACATTTCTGGTATATGAAAAACATGTTTTTCAATGGCAAAAATCAATGAATATTGTAAATGCACAAACAGTAATATCTCCACATTGCAAGGTGCAATTCTGAAATTTTTTGCTTTTTCCTGCTAATCCTAGCATGATAAAGAAGATTCAAAGAGAGTGAGATGCCAGCTCCTTTCATTCAGTCAGTAGCTTCAAACATTTCTGGTATATGAAAAACATGTTTTTCAATGGCAAAAATCAATGAATATTGTAAATGCACAAACAGTAATATCTCCACATTGCACGGTGCAATTCTGAAATTTTTAGCTTTTTCCTGTTAATCCTAGCATGATAAAGAAGATTCAAAGAGAGTGAGATGCCAGCTCCTTTCATTCAGTCAGTAGCTTCAAACATTTCTGGTATATGAAAAACATGTTTTTCAATGGCAAAAATCAATGAATATTGTAAATGCACAAACAGTAATATCTCCACATTGCAAGGTGCAATTCTGAAATTTTTTGCTTTTTCCTGTTAATCCTAGCATGATAAAGAAGATTCAAAGAGAGTGAGATGCCAGCTCCTTTCATTCAGTCAGTAGCTTCAAACATTTCTGGTATATGAAAAACATGTTTTTCAATGGCAAAAATCAATGAATATTGTAAATGCACAAACAGTAATATCTCCACATTGCAAGGTGCAATTCTGAAATTTTTTGCTTTTTCCTGCTAATCCTAGCATGATAAAGAAGATTCAAAGAGAGTGAGATGCCAGCTCCTTTCATTCAGTCAGTAGCTTCAAACATTTCTGGTATATGAAAAACATGTTTTTCAATGGCAAAAATCAATGAATATTGTAAATGCACAAACAGTAATATCTCCACATTGCACGGTGCAATTCTGAAATTTTTAGCTTTTTCCTGTTAATCCTAGCATGATAAAGAAGATTCAAAGAGAGTGAGATGCCAGCTCCTTTCATTCAGTCAGTAGCTTCAAACATTTCTGGTATATGAAAAACATGTTTTTCAATGGCAAAAATCAATGAATATTGTAAATGCACAAACAGTAATATCTCCACATTGCAAGGTGCAATTCTGAAATTTTTCCTTTTTCCTGCTAATCCTAGCATGATAAAGAAGATTCAAAGAGAGTGAGATGCCAGCTCCTTTCATTCAGTCAGTAGCTTCAAACATTTCTGGTATATGAAAAACATGTTTTTCAATGGCAAAAATCAATGAATATTGTAAATGCACAAACAGTAATATCTCCACATTGCACGGTGCAATTCTGAAATTTTTAGCTTTTTCCTGTTAATCCTAGCATGATAAAGAAGATTCAAAGAGAGTGAGATGCCAGCTCCTTTCATTCAGTCAGTAGCTTCAAACATTTCTGGTATATGAAAAACATGTTTTTCAATGGCAAAAATCAATGAATATTGTAAATGCACAAACAGTAATATCTCCACATTGCAAGGTGCAATTCTGAAATTTTTTGCTTTTTCCTGCTAATCCTAGCATGATAAAGAAGATTCAAAGAGAGTGAGATGCCAGCTCCTTTCATTCAGTCAGTAGCTTCAAACATTTCTGGTATATGAAAAACATGTTTTTCAATGGCAAAAATCAATGAATATTGTAAATGCACAAACAGTAATATCTCCACATTGCAAGGTGCAATTCTGAAATTTTTTGCTTTTTCCTGTTAATCCTAGCATGATAAAGAAGATTCAAAGAGAGTGAGATGCCAGCTCCTTTCATTCAGTCAGTAGCTTCAAACATTTCTGGTATATGAAAAACATGTTTTTCAATGGCAAAAATCAATGAATATTGTAAATGCACAAACAGTAATATCTCCACATTGCAAGGTGCAATTCTGAAATTTTTTGCTTTTTCCTGCTAATCCTAGCATGATAAAGAAGATTCAAAGAGAGTGAGATGCCAGCTCCTTTCATTCAGTCAGTAGCTTCAAACATTTCTGGTATATGAAAAACATGTTTTTCAATGGCAAAAATCAATGAATATTGTAAATGCACAAACAGTAATATCTCCACATTGCACGGTGCAATTCTGAAATTTTTAGCTTTTTCCTGTTAATCCTAGCATGATAAAGAAGATTCAAAGAGAGTGAGATGCCAGCTCCTTTCATTCAGTCAGTAGCTTCAAACATTTCTGGTATATGAAAAACGTTTTTCAATGGCAAAAATCAATGAATATTGTAAATGCACAAACAGTAATATCTCCACATTGCAAGGTGCAATTCTGAAATTTTTTGCTTTTTCCTGCTAATCCTAGCATGATAAAGAAGATTCAAAGAGAGTGAGATGCCAGCTCCTTTCATTCAGTCAGTAGCTTCAAACATTTCTGGTATATGAAAAACATGTTTTTCAATGGCAAAAATCAATGAATATTGTAAATGCACAAACAGTAATATCTCCACATTGCACGGTGCAATTCTGAAATTTTTAGCTTTTTCCTGTTAATCCTAGCATGATAAAGAAGATTCAAAGAGAGTGAGATGCCAGCTCCTTTCATTCAGTCAGTAGCTTCAAACATTTCTGGTATATGAAAAACATGTTTTTCAATGGCAAAAATCAATGAATATTGTAAATGCACAAACAGTAATATCTCCACATTGCAAGGTGCAATTCTGAAATTTTTTGCTTTTTCCTGCTAATCCTAGCATGATAAAGAAGATTCAAAGAGAGTGAGATGCCAGCTCCTTTCATTCAGTCAGTAGCTTCAATCATTTCTGGATGTTTTTCAATGGCAAAAATCAATGAATATTGTAAATGCACAAACAGTAATTTCTCCGCATTGCAAGGTGCAATTCTGAAATTTTTTGCTTTTTCCTGCTCCTCTTAGCATGATAAAGAAGATTCAGAGAGTGAGATGCCAGCTCCTTTCATTCAGTCAGTAGCTTCAGTCATTTCTGGACGTTTTTCAATGGCAAAAATCAATGAATATTGTAAATGCACAAACAGTAATTTCTCCGCATTGCAAGGTGCAATTCTGAAATTTTTTGCTTTTTCCTGCTCCTCTTAGCATGATAAAGAAGATTCAAAGAGAGTGAGATGCCAGCTCCTTTCATTCAGTCTGTAGCTTCAAACATTTCTGGTATAAACATTTCTGGACGTTTTTCAATGGCAAAAATCAATGAATATTGTAAATGCACAAACAGTAATATCTCCACATTGCAAGGTGCAATTCTGAAATTTTTTGCTTTTTCCTGCTAATCCTAGCATGATAAAGAAGATTCAAAGAGAGTGAGATGCCAGCTCCTTTCATTCAGTCAGTAGCTTCAAACATTTCTGGTATATGAAAAACATGTTTTTCAATGGCAAAAATCAATGAATATTGTAAATGCACAAACAGTAATATCTCCACATTGCACGGTGCAATTCTGAAATTTTTAGCTTTTTCCTGTTAATCCTAGCATGATAAAGAAGATTCAAAGAGAGTGAGATGCCAGCTCCTTTCATTCAGTCAGTAGCTTCAAACATTTCTGGTATATGAAAAACATGTTTTTCAATGGCAAAAATCAATGAATATTGTAAATGCACAAACAGTAATATCTCCACATTGCAAGGTGCAATTCTGAAATTTTTTGCTTTTTCCTGCTAATCCTAGCATGATAAAGAAGATTCAAAGAGAGTGAGATGCCAGCTCCTTTCATTCAGTCAGTAGCTTCAATCATTTCTGGATGTTTTTCAATGGCAAAAATCAATGAATATTGTAAATGCACAAACAGTAATTTCTCCGCATTGCAAGGTGCAATTCTGAAATTTTTTGCTTTTTCCTGCTCCTCTTAGCATGAAAAAGAAGATTCAGAGAGTGAGATGCCAGCTCCTTTCATTCAGTCAGTAGCTTCAGTCATTTCTGGACGTTTTTCAATGGCAAAAATCAATGAATATTGTAAATGCACAAACAGTAATTTCTCCGCATTGCAAGGTGCAATTCTGAAATTTTTTGCTTTTTCCTGCTCCTCTTAGCATGATAAAGAAGATTCAAAGAGAGTGAGATGCCAGCTCCTTTCATTCAGTCAGTAGCTTCAAACATTTCTGGTATAAACATTTCTGGACGTTTTTCAATGGCAAAAATCAATGAATATTGTAAATGCACAAACAGTAATATCTCCACATTGCAAGGTGCAATTCTGAAATTTTTTGCTTTTTCCTGCTCCTCTTAGCATGATAAAGAAGATTCAAAGAGAGTGAGATGCCAGCTCCTTTCATTCAGTCAGTAGCTTCAATCATTTCTGGACGTTTTTCAATGGCAAAAATCAATGAATATTGTAAATGCACAAACAGTAATTTCTCCGCATTGCAAGGTGCAATTCTGAAATTTTTTGCTTTTTCCTGCTCCTCTTAGCATGATAAAGAAGATTCAAAGAGAGTGAGATGCCAGCTCCTTTCATTCAGTCAGTAGCTTCAATCATTTCTGGTATATGAATAACATGATGTTTTTCAATGGCAAAAATCAATGAATATTGTAAATGCACAAACAGTAATTTCTCCGCATTGCAAGGTGCAATTCTGAAATTTTTTGCTTTTTCCTGCTCCTCTTAGCATGATAAAGAAGATTCAAAGAGAGTGAGATGCCAGCTCTTTTCATTCAGTCAGTAGCTTCAATCATTTCTGGACGTTTTTCAATGGCAAAAATCAATGAATATTGTAAATGCACAAACAGTAATTTCTCCGCATTGCAAGGTGCAATTCTGAAATTTTTTGCTTTTTCCTGCTCCTCTTAGCATGATAAAGAAGATTCAAAGAGAGTGAGATGCCAGCTCCTTTCATTCAGTCAGTAGCTTCAGTCATTTCTGGACGTTTTTCAATGGCAAAAATCAATGAATATTGTAAATGCACAAACAGTAATTTCTCCGCATTGCAAGGTGCAATTCTGAAATTTTTTGCTTTTTCCTGCTCCTCTTAGCATGATAAAGAAGATTCAAAGAGAGTGAGATGCCAGCTCCTTTCATTCAGTCAGTAGCTTCAAACATTTCTGGTATAAACATTTCTGGACGTTTTTCAATGGCAAAAATCAATGAATATTGTAAATGCACAAACAGTAATATCTCCACATTGCAAGGTTCAATTCTGAAATTTTTTGCTTTTTCCTGCTAATCCTAGCATGATAAAGAAGATTCAAAGAGAATGAGATGCCAGCTCCTTTCATTCAGTCAGTAGCTTCAAACATTTCTGGTATATGAATAACATGATGTTTTTCAATGGCAAAAATCAATGAATATTGTAAATGCACAAACAGTAATATCTCCATATTGCAAGGTGCAATTCTGAAATTTTTTGCTTTTTCCTGCTAATCCTAGCATGATAAAGAAGATTCAAAGAGAGTGAGATGCCAGCTCCTTTCATTCAGTCAGTAGCTTCAAACATTTCTGGACGTTTTTCAATGGCAAAAATCAATGAATATTGTAAATGCACAAACAGTAATATCTCCACATTGCAAGGTGCAATTCTGAAATTTTTTGCTTTTTCCTGCTAATCCTAGCATGATAAAGAAGATTCAAATAGAGTGAGATGCCAGCTCCTTTCATTCAGTCAGTAGCTTCAAACATTTCTGGACGTTTTTCAATGGCAAAAATCAATGAATATTGTAAATGCACAAACAGTAATATCTCCACATTGCAAGGTTCAATTCTGAAATTTTTTGCTTTTTCCTGCTAATCCTAGCATGATAAAGAAGATTCAAAGAGAATGAGATGCCAGCTCCTTTCATTCAGTCAGTAGCTTCAAACATTTCTGGTATATGAATAACATGATGTTTTTCAATGGCAAAAATCAATGAATATTGTAAATGCACAAACAGTAATATCTCCATATTGCAAGGTGCAATTCTGAAATTTTTTGCTTTTTCCTGCTAATCCTAGCATGATAAAGAAGATTCAAAGAGAGTGAGATGCCAGCTCCTTTCATTCAGTCAGTAGCTTCAAACATTTCTGGACGTTTTTCAATGGCAAAAATCAATGAATATTGTAAATGCACAAACAGTAATATCTCCACATTGCAAGGTGCAATTCTGAAATTTTTTGCTTTTTTCTGCTACTCCTAGCATGATAAAGAAGATTCAAAGAGAGTGAGATGCCAGCTCCTTTCATTCAGTCAGTAGCTTCAAACATTTCTGGATGTTTTTCAATGGCAAAAATCAATGAATATTGTAAATGCACAAACAGTAATATCTCCACATTGCAAGGTGCAATTCTGAAATTTTTTGCTTTTTCCTGCTAATCCTAGCATGATAAAGAAGATTCAAAGAGAGTGAGATGCCAGCTCCTTTCATTCAGTCAGTAGCTTCAAACATTTCTGGACGTTTTTCAATGGCAAAAATCTATGAATATTGTAAATGCACAAACAGTAATTTCTCCGCATTGCAAGGTGCAATTCTGAAATTTTTTGCTTTTTCCTGCTCCTCTTAGCATGATAAAGATTCAAAGAGAGTGAGATGCCAGCTCCTTTCATTCAGTCAGTAGCTTCAATCATTTCTGGACGTTTTTCAATGGCAAAAATCAATGAATATTGTAAATGCACAAGCAGTAATTTCTCCGCATTGCAAGGTGCAATTCTGAAATTTTTTGCTTTTTCCTGCTCCTCTTAGCATGATAAAGAAGATTCAAAGAGAGTGAGATGCCAGCTCCTTTCATTCAGTCAGTAGCTTCAATCATTTCTGGACGTTTTTCAATGGCAAAAATCAATGAATATTGTAAATGCACAAACAGTAATTTCTCCGCATTGCAAGGTGCAATTCTGAAATTTTTTGCTTTTTCCTGCTCCTCTTAGCATGAAAAAGAAGATTCAAAGAGAATGAGATGCCCGCTCCTTTCATTCAGTCAGTAGCTTCAAACATTTCTGGTATATGAAAAACATGTTTTTCAATGGCAAAAATCAATGAATATTGTAAATGCACAAACAGTAATATCTCCACATTGCAAGGTGCAATTCTGAAATTTTTTGCTTTTTCCTGCTAATCCTAGCATGATAAAGAAGATTCAAAGAGAGTGAGATGCCAGCTCCTTTCATTCAGTCAGTAGCTTCAAACATTTCTGGTATATGAAAAACATGTTTTTCAATGGCAAAAATCAATGAATATTGTAAATGCACAAACAGTAATATCTCCACATTGCAAGGTGCAATTCTGAAATTTTTTGCTTTTTCCTGCTAATCCTAGCACGATAAAGAAGATTCAAAGAGAGTGAGATGCCAGCTCCTTTCATTCAGTCAGTAGCTTCAAACATTTCTGGTATATGAAAAACATGTTTTTCAATGGCAAAAATCAATGAATATTGTAAATGCACAAACAGTAATATCTCCACATTGCACGGTGCAATTCTGAAATTTTTTGCTTTTTCCTGTTAATCCTAGCATGATAAAGAAGATTCAAAGAGAGTGAGATGCCAGCTCCTTTCAGTCAGTAGCTTCAAACATTTCTGGTATATGAAAAACATGTTTTTCAATGGCAAAAATCAATGAATATTGTAAATGCACAAACAGTAATATCTCCACATTGCAAGGTGCAATTCTGAAATTTTTTGCTTTTTCCTGTTAATCCTAGCATGATAAAGAAGATTCAAAGAGAGTGAGATGCCAGCTCCTTTCATTCAGTCAGTAGCTTCAAACATTTCTGGTATATGAAAAACATGTTTTTCAATGGCAAAAATCAATGAATATTGTAAATGCACAAACAGTAATATCTCCACATTGCACGGTGCAATTCTGAAATTTTTAGCTTTTTCCTGTTAATCCTAGCATGATAAAGAAGATTCAAAGAGAGTGAGATGCCAGCTCCTTTCATTCAGTCAGTAGCTTCAAACATTTCTGGTATATGAAAAACATGTTTTTCAATGGCAAAAATCAATGAATATTGTAAATGCACAAACAGTAATATCTCCACATTGCACGGTGCAATTCTGAAATTTTTAGCTTTTTCCTGTTAATCCTAGCATGATAAAGAAGATTCAAAGAGAGTGATATGCCAGCTCCTTTCATTCAGTCAGTAGCTTCAAACATTTCTGGTATATGAAAAACATGTTTTTCAATGGCAAAAATCAATGAATATTGTAAATGCACAAACAGTAATATCTCCACATTGCAAGGTGCAATTCTGAAATTTTTTGCTTTTTCCTGCTAATCCTAGCATGATAAAGAAGATTCAAAGAGAGTGAGATGCCAGCTCCTTTCATTCAGTCAGTAGCTTCAATCATTTCTGGATGTTTTTCAATGGCAAAAATCAATGAATATTGTAAATGCACAAACAGTAATTTCTCCGCATTGCAAGGTGCAATTCTGAAATTTTTTGCTTTTTCCTGCTCCTCTTAGCATGATAAAGAAGATTCAGAGAGTGAGATGCCAGCTCCTTTCATTCAGTCAGTAGCTTCAGTCATTTCTGGACGTTTTTCAATGGCAAAAATCAATGAATATTGTAAATGCACAAACAGTAATTTCTCCGCATTGCAAGGTGCAATTCTGAAATTTTTTGCTTTTTCCTGCTCCTCTTAGCATGATAAAGAAGATTCAAAGAGAGTGAGATGCCAGCTCCTTTCATTCAGTCAGTAGCTTCAAACATTTCTGGTATAAACATTTCTGGACGTTTTTCAATGGCAAAAATCAATGAATATTGTAAATGCACAAACAGTAATATCTCCACATTGCAAGGTGCAATTCTGAAATTTTTTGCTTTTTCCTGCTCCTCTTAGCATGATAAAGAAGATTCAAAGAGAGTGAGATGCCAGCTCCTTTCATTCAGTCAGTAGCTTCAATCATTTCTGGACGTTTTTCAATGGCAAAAATCAATGAATATTGTAAATGCACAAACAGTAATTTCTCCGCATTGCAAGGTGCAATTCTGAAATTTTTTGCTTTTTCCTGCTCCTCTTAGCATGATAAAGAAGATTCAAAGAGAGTGAGATGCCAGCTCCTTTCATTCAGTCAGTAGCTTCAATCATTTCTGGTATATGAATAACATGATGTTTTTCAATGGCAAAAATCAATGAATATTGTAAATGCACAAACAGTAATTTCTCCGCATTGCAAGGTGCAATTCTGAAATTTTTTGCTTTTTCCTGCTCCTCTTAGCATGATAAAGAAGATTCAAAGAGAGTGAGATGCCAGCTCTTTTCATTCAGTCAGTAGCTTCAATCATTTCTGGACGTTTTTCAATGGCAAAAATCAATGAATATTGTAAATGCACAAACAGTAATTTCTCCGCATTGCAAGGTGCAATTCTGAAATTTTTTGCTTTTTCCTGCTCCTCTTAGCATGATAAAGAAGATTCAAAGAGAGTGAGATGCCAGCTCCTTTCATTCAGTCAGTAGCTTCAGTCATTTCTGGACGTTTTTCAATGGCAAAAATCAATGAATATTGTAAATGCACAAACAGTAATTTCTCCGCATTGCAAGGTGCAATTCTGAAATTTTTTGCTTTTTCCTGCTCCTCTTAGCATGATAAAGAAGATTCAAAGAGAGTGAGATGCCAGCTCCTTTCATTCAGTCAGTAGCTTCAAACATTTCTGGTATAAACATTTCTGGACGTTTTTCAATGGCAAAAATCAATGAATATTGTAAATGCACAAACAGTAATATCTCCACATTGCAAGGTTCAATTCTGAAACTTTTTGCTTTTTCCTGCTAATCCTAGCATGATAAAGAAGATTCAAAGAGAATGAGATGCCAGCTCCTTTCATTCAGTCAGTAGCTTCAAACATTTCTGGTATATGAATAACATGATGTTTTTCAATGGCAAAAATCAATGAATATTGTAAATGCACAAACAGTAATATCTCCATATTGCAAGGTGCAATTCTGAAATTTTTTGCTTTTTCCTGCTAATCCTAGCATGATAAAGAAGATTCAAAGAGAGTGAGATGCCAGCTCCTTTCATTCAGTCAGTAGCTTCAAACATTTCTGGACGTTTTTCAATGGCAAAAATCAATGAATATTGTAAATGCACAAACAGTAATATCTCCACATTGCAAGGTGCAATTCTGAAATGTTTTGCTTTTTCCTGCTAATCCTAGCATGATAAAGAAGATTCAAATAGAGTGAGATGCCAGCTCCTTTCATTCAGTCAGTAGCTTCAAACATTTCTGGACGTTTTTCAATGGCAAAAATCAATGAATATTGTAAATGCACAAACAGTAATATCTCCACATTGCAAGGTTCAATTCTGAAATTTTTTGCTTTTTCCTGCTAATCCTAGCATGATAAAGAAGATTCAAAGAGAATGAGATGCCAGCTCCTTTCATTCAGTCAGTAGCTTCAAACATTTCTGGTATATGAATAACATGATGTTTTTCAATGGCAAAAATCAATGAATATTGTAAATGCACAAACAGTAATATCTCCATATTGCAAGGTGCAATTCTGAAATTTTTTGCTTTTTCCTGCTAATCCTAGCATGATAAAGAAGATTCAAAGAGAGTGAGATGCCAGCTCCTTTCATTCAGTCAGTAGCTTCAAACATTTCTGGACGTTTTTCAATGGCAAAAATCAATGAATATTGTAAATGCACAAACAGTAATATCTCCACATTGCAAGGTGCAATTCTGAAATTTTTTGCTTTTTCCTGCTAATCCTAGCATGATAAAGAAGATTCAAAGAGAGTGAGATGCCAGCTCCTTTCATTCAGTCAGTAGCTTCAAACATTTCTGGACGTTTTTCAATGGCAAAAATCTATGAATATTGTAAATGCACAAACAGTAATTTCTCCGCATTGCAAGGTGCAATTCTGAAATTTTTTGCTTTTTCCTGCTCCTCTTAGCATGATAAAGATTTAAAGAGAGTGAGATGCCAGCTCCTTTCATTCAGTCAGTAGCTTCAATCATTTCTGGACGTTTTTCAATGGCAAAAATCAATGAATATTGTAAATGCACAAGCAGTAATTTCTCCGCATTGCAAGGTGCAATTCTGAAATTTTTTGCTTTTTCCTGCTCCTCTTAGCATGATAAAGAAGATTCAAAGAGAGTGAGATGCCAGCTCCTTTCATTCAGTCAGTAGCTTCAATCATTTCTGGACGTTTTTCAATGGCAAAAATCAATGAATATTGTAAATGCACAAACAGTAATTTCTCCGCATTGCAAGGTGCAATTCTGAATTTTTTTGCTTTTTCCTGCTCCTCTTAGCATGATAAAGAAGATTCAAAGAGAGTGAGATGCCAGCTCCTTTCATTCAGTCAGTAGCTTCAATCATTTCTGGACGTTTTTCAATGGCAAAAATCAATGAATATTGTAAATGCACAAACAGTAATTTCTCCGCATTGCAAGGTGCAATTCTGAAATTTTTGGCTTTTTCCTGCTCCTCTTAGCATGATAAAGAAGATTCAAAGAGAGTGAGATGCCAGCTCCTTTCATTCAGTCAGTAGCTTCAAACATTTCTGGTATATGAATAACATGATGTTTTTCAATGGCAAAAATCAATGAATATTGTAAATGCACAAACAGTAATTTCTCCGCATTGCAAGGTGCAATTCTGAAATTTTTTGCTTTTTCCTGCTCCTCTTAGCATGATAAAGAAGATTCAAAGAGAGTGAGATGCCAGCTCCTTTCATTCAGTCAGTAGCTTCAATCTTTTCTGGACGTTTTTCAATGGCAAAAATCAATGAATATTGTAAATGCACAAACAGTAATTTCTCCGCATTGCAAGGTGCAATTCTGAAATTTTTTGCTTTTTCCTGCTCCTCTTAGCATGATAAAGAAGATTCAAAGAGAGTGAGATGCCAGCTCCTTTCATTCAGTCAGTAGCTTCAATCATTTCTGGTATATGAATAACATGATGTTTTTCAATGGCAAAAATCAATGAATATTGTAAATGCACAAACAGTAATTTCTCCGCATTGCAAGGTGCAATTCTGAAATTTTTTGCTTTTTCCTGCTCCTCTTAGCATGGTAAAGAAGATTCAAAGAGAGTGAGATGCCAGCTCCTTTCATTCAGTCAGTAGCTTCAATCATTTCTGGACGTTTTTCAATGGCAAAAATCAATGAATATTGTAAATGCACAAACAGTAATTTCTCCGCATTGCAAGGTGCAATTCTGAAATTTTTTGCTTTTTCCTGCTCCTCTTAGCATGATAAAGAAGATTCAAAGAGAGTGAGATGCCAGCTCCTTTCATTCAGTCAGTAGCTTCAATCATTTCTGGGTATGAATAACATGATGTTTTTCAATGGCAAAAATCAATGAATATTGTAAATGCACAAACAGTAATTTCTCCACATTGCAAGGTGCAATTCTGAAATTTTTTGCTTTTTCCTGCTCCTCTTAGCATGATAAAGAAGATTCAAAGAGAGTGAGATGCCAGCTCCTTTCATTCAGTCAGTAGCTTCAATCATTTCTGGACGTTTTTCAATGGCAAAAATCAATGAATATTGTAAATGCACAAACAGTAATTTCTCCGCATTGCAAGGTGCAATTCTGAAATTTTTTGCTTTTTCCTGCTCCTCTTAGCATGATAAAGAAGATTCAAAGAGAGTGAGATGCCAGCTCCTTTCATTCAGTCAGTAGCTTCAATCATTTCTGGACGTTTTTCAATGGCAAAAATCAATGAATATTGAAAATGCACAAACAGTAATTTCTCCGCATTGCAAGGTGCAATTCTGAATTTTTTTGCTTTTTCCTGCTCCTCTTAGCATGATAAAGAAGATTCAAAGAGAGTGAGATGCCAGCTCCTTTCATTCAGTCAGTAACTTCAAACATTTCTGGTATAAACATTTCTGGACGTTTTTCAATGGCAAAAATCAATGAATATTGTAAATGCACAAACAGTAATATCTCCACATTGCAAGGTGCAATTCTGAAATTTTTTGCTTTTTCCTGCTAATCCTAGCATGATAAAGAATATTCAAATAGAGTGAGATGCCAGCTCCTTTCATTCAGTCAGTAGCTTCAAACATTTCTGGACGTTTTTCAATGGCAAAAATCAATGAATATTGTAAATGCACAAACAGTAATATCTCCACATTGCAAGGTGCAATTCTGAAATTTTTTGCTTTTTCCTGCTAATCCTAGCATGATAAAGAAGATTCAAAGAGAGTGAGATGCCAGGTCCTTTCATTCAGTCAGTAGCCTCAAACATTTCTGGTATATGAATAACATGATGTTTTTTAATGGCAAAAATCAATGAATATTGTAAATGCACAAACAGTAATATCTCCACATTGCAAGGTGCAATTCTGAAATTTTTTGCTTTTTCCTGCTAATCCTAGCATGATAAAGAAGATTCAAAGAGAGTGAGATGCCAGCTCCTTTCATTCAGTCAGTAGCTTCAAACATTTCTGGACGTTTTTCAATGGCAAAAATCAATGAATATTGTAAATGCACAAACAGTAATATCTCCACATTGCAAGGTGCAATTCTGAAATTTTTTGCTTTTTCCTGCTACTCCTAGCATGATAAAGAAGATTCAAAGAGAGTGAGATGCCAGCTCCTTTCATTCAGTCAGTAGCTTCAAACATTTCTGTACGTTTTTCAATGGCAAAAATCAATGAATATTGTAAATGCACAAACAGTAATATCTCCACATTGCAAGGTGCAATTCTGAAATTTTTTGCTTTTTCCTGCTAATCCTAGCATGATAAAGAAGATTCAAAGAGAGTGACATGCCAGCTCCTTTCATTCAGTCAGTAGCTTCAAACATTTCTGGACGTTTTTCAATGGCAAAAATCAATGAATATTGTAAATGCACAAACAGTAATATCTCCACATTGCAAGGTGCAATTCTGAAATTTTTTGCTTTTTCCTGCTAATCCTAGCATGATAAAGAAGATTCAAAGAGAGTGAGATGCCAGCTCCTTTCATTCAGTCAGTAGCTTCAATCATTTCTGGACGTTTTTCAATGGCAAAAATCAATGAATATTGTAAATGCACAAACAGTAATTTCTCCGCATTGCAACGTGCAATTCTGAAATTTTTTGCTTTTTCCTGCTCCTCTTAGCATGATAAAGAAGATTCAAAGAGAGTGAGATGCCCTCTCCTTTCATTCAGTCAGTAGCTTCAATCATTTCTGGTATATGAATAACATGATGTTTTTCAATGGCAAAAATCAATGAATATTGTAAATGCACAAACAGTAATTTCTCCGCATTGCAAGGTGCAATTCTGAATTTTTTTGCTTTTTCCTGCTCCTCTTAGCATGATAAAGAAGATTCAAAGAGAGTGAGATGCCAGCTCCTTTCATTCAGTCAGTAGCTTCAATCATTTCTGGACGTTTTTCAATGGCAAAAATCAATGAATATTGTAAATGCACAAACAGTAATTTCTCCGCATTGCAAGGTGCAATTCTGAAATTTTTTGCTTTTTCCTGCTCCTCTTAGCATGATAAAGAAGATTCAAAGAGAGTGAGATGCCAGCTCCTTTCATTCAGTCAGTAGCTTCAAACATTTCTGGTATATGAATAACATGATGTTTTTCAATGGCAAAAATCAATGAATATTGTAAATGCACAAACAGTAATTTCTCCGCATTGCAAGGTGCAATTCTGAAATTTTTTGCTTTTTCCTGCTCCTCTTAGCATGATAAAGAAGATTCAAAGAGAGTGAGATGCCAGCTCCTTTCATTCAGTCAGTAGCTTCAATCTTTTCTGGACGTTTTTCAATGGCAAAAATCAATGAATATTGTATATGCACAAACAGTAATTTCTCCGCATTTTAAGGTGGAATTCTGAAATTTTTTGCTTTTTCCTGCTCCTCTTAGCATGATAAAGAAGATTCAAAGATAGTGAGATGCCAGCTTCTTTCATTCAGTCAGTAGCTTCAAACATTTCTGGTAAATGAATAACATGATGTTTTTCAATGGCAAAAATCAATGAATATTGTAAATGCACAAAGAGTAATTTCTCCGCATTGCAAGGTGCAATTCTGAAATTTTTTGCTTTTTCCTGCTCCTCTTAGCATGATAAAGAAGACTCAAAGAGAGTTACATGCCAGCTCCTTTCATTCAGTCAGTAGCTTCAATCATTTCTGGACGTTTTTCAATGGCAAAAATCAATGAATATTGTAAATGCACAAACAGTAATTTCTCCGCATTGCAAGGTGCAATTCTGAAATTTTTTGCTTTTTCCTGCTCCTCTTAGCATGATAAAGAAGATTCAAAGAGAGTGAGATGCCAGCTCCTTTCATTCAGTCAGTAGCTTCAATCATTTCTGGACGTTTTTCAATGGCAAAAATCAATGAATATTGTAAATGCACAAACAGTAATTTCTCCGCATTGCAAGGTGCAATTCTGAAATTTTTTGCTTTTTCCTGCTCCTCTTAGCATGATAAAGAAGATTCAAAGAGAGTGAGATGCCAGCTCCTTTCATTCAGTCAGTAGCTTCAATCATTTCTGGTATATGAATAACATGATGTTTTTCAATGGCAAAAATCAATGAATATTGTAACTGCACAAACAGTAATTTCTCCGCATTGCAAGGTGCAATTCTGAAATTTTTTGCTTTTTCCTGCTCCTCTTAGCATGGTAAAGAAGATTCAAAGAGAGTGAGATGCCAGCTCCTTTCATTCAGTCAGTAGCTTCAATCATTTCTGGACGTTTTTCAATGGCAAAAATCAATGAATATTGTAAATGCACAAACAGTAATTTCTCCGCATTGCAAGGTGCAATTCTGAAATTTTTTGCTTTTTCCTGCTCCTCTTAGCATGATAAAGAAGATTCAAAGAGATTGAGATGCCAGCTCCTTTCATTCAGTCAGTAGCTTCAATCATTTCTGGACGTTTTTCAATGGCAATAATCAATGAATATTGTAAATGCACAAACAGTAATTTCTCCGCATTGCAAGGTGCAATTCTGAAATTTTTTGCTTTTTCCTGCTCCTCTTAGCATGATAAAGAAGATTCAAAGAGAGTGAGATGCCAGCTCCTTTCATTCAGTCAGTAGCTTCAATCATTTCTGGTATATGAATAACATGATGTTTTTCAATGGCAAAAATCAATGAATATTGTAAATGCACAAACAGTAATTTCTCCGCATTGCAAGGTGCAATTCTGAAATTTTTTGCTTTTTCCTGCTCCTCTTAGCATGGTAAAGAAGATTCAAAGAGAGTGAGATGCCAGCTCCTTTCATTCAGTCAGTAGCTTCAATCATTTCTGGACGTTTTTCAATGGCAAAAATCAATGAATATTGTAAATGCACAAACAGTAATTTCTCCGCATTGCAAGGTGCAATTCTGAAATTTTTTGCTTTTTCCTGCTCCTTTTAGCATGATAAAGAAGATTCAAAGAGAGTGAGATGCCAGCTCCTTTCATTCAGTCAGTAGCTTCAATCATTTCTGGACGTTTCTCAATGGCAAAAATCAATGAATATTGTAAATGCACAAACAGTAATTTCTCCGCATTGCAAGGTGCAATTCTGAAATGTTTTGCTTTTTCCTGCTCCTCTTAGCATGATAAAGAAGATTCAAAGAGAGTGAGATGCCAGCTCCTTTCATTCAGTCAGTAGCTTCAATCATTTCTGGGTATGAATAACATGATGTTTTTCAATGGCAAAAATCAATGAATATTGTAAATGCACAAACAGTAATTTCTCCGCATTGCAAGGTGCAATTCTGAAATTTTTTGCTTTTTCCTGCTCCTCTTAGCATGATAAAGAAGATTCAAAGAGAGTGAGATGCCAGCTCCTTTCATTCAGTCAGTAGCTTCAATCATTTCTGGTATATGAATAACATGATGTTTTTCAATGGCAAAAATCAATGAATATTGTAACTGCACAAACAGTAATTTCTCCGCATTGCAAGGTGCAATTCTGAAATTTTTTGCTTTTTCCTGCTCCTCTTAGCATGGTAAAGAAGATTCAAAGAGAGTGAGATGCCAGCTCCTTTCATTCAGTCAGTAGCTTCAATCATTTCTGGACGTTTTTCAATGGCAAAAATCAATGAATATTGTAAATGCACAAACAGTAATTTCTCCGCATTGCAAGGTGCAATTCTGAAATTTTTTGCTTTTTCCTGCTCCTCTTAGCATGATAAAGAAGATTCAAAGAGATTGAGATGCCAGCTCCTTTCATTCAGTCAGTAGCTTCAATCATTTCTGGACGTTTTTCAATGGCAATAATCAATGAATATTGTAAATGCACAAACAGTAATTTCTCCGCATTGCAAGGTGCAATTCTGAAATTTTTTGCTTTTTCCTGCTCCTCTTAGCATGATAAAGAAGATTCAAAGAGAGTGAGATGCCAGCTCCTTTCATTCAGTCAGTAGCTTCAATCATTTCTGGTATATGAATAACATGATGTTTTTCAATGGCAAAAATCAATGAATATTGTAAATGCACAAACAGTAATTTCTCCGCATTGCAAGGTGCAATTCTGAAATTTTTTGCTTTTTCCTGCTCCTCTTAGCATGGTAAAGAAGATTCAAAGAGAGTGAGATGCCAGCTCCTTTCATTCAGTCAGTAGCTTCAATCATTTCTGGACGTTTTTCAATGGCAAAAATCAATGAATATTGTAAATGCACAAACAGTAATTTCTCCGCATTGCAAGGTGCAATTCTGAAATTTTTTGCTTTTTCCTGCTCCTTTTAGCATGATAAAGAAGATTCAAAGAGAGTGAGATGCCAGCTCCTTTCATTCAGTCAGTAGCTTCAATCATTTCTGGACGTTTTTCAATGGCAAAAATCAATGAATATTGTAAATGCACAAACAGTAATTTCTCCGCATTGCAAGGTGCAATTCTGAAATGTTTTGCTTTTTCCTGCTCCTCTTAGCATGATAAAGAAGATTCAAAGAGAGTGAGATGCCAGCTCCTTTCATTCAGTCAGTAGCTTCAATCATTTCTGGGTATGAATAACATGATGTTTTTCAATGGCAAAAATCAATGAATATTGTAAATGCACAAACAGTAATTTCTCCACATTGCAAGGTGCAATTCTGAAATTTTTTGCTTTTTCCTGCTCCTCTTAGCATGATAAAGAAGATTCAAAGAGAGTGAGATGCCAGCTCCTTTCATTCAGTCAGTAGCTTCAATCATTTCTGGACGTTTTTCAATGGCAAAAATCAATGAATATTGTAAATGCACAAACAGTAATTTCTCCGCATTGCAAGGTGCAATTCTGAAATTTTTTGCTTTTTCCTGCTCCTCTTAGCATGATAAAGAAGATTCAAAGAGAGTGAGATGCCAGCTCCTTTCATTCAGTCAGTAGCTTCAAACATTTCTGGTATATGAATAACATGATGTTTTTCAATGGCAAAAATCAATGAATATTGTAAATGCACAAACAGTAATTTCTCCGCATTGCAAGGTGCAATTCTGAAATTTTTTGCTTTTTCCTGCTCCTCTTAGCATGATAAAGAAGATTCAAAGAGAGTGAGATGCCAGCTCCTTTCATTCAGTCAGTAGCTTCAATCTTTTCTGGACGTTTTTCAATGGCAAAAATCAATGAATATTGTATATGCACAAACAGTAATTTCTCCGCATTTTAAGGTGGAATTCTGAAATTTTTTGCTTTTTCCTGCTCCTCTTAGCATGATAAAGAAGATTCAAAGATAGTGAGATGCCAGCTTCTTTCATTCAGTCAGTAGCTTCAAACATTTCTGGTAAATGAATAACATGATGTTTTTCAATGGCAAAAATCAATGAATATTGTAAATGCACAAAGAGTAATTTCTCCGCATTGCAAGGTGCAATTCTGAAATTTTTTGCTTTTTCCTGCTCCTCTTAGCATGATAAAGAAGACTCAAAGAGAGTTACATGCCAGCTCCTTTCATTCAGTCAGTAGCTTCAATCATTTCTGGACGTTTTTCAATGGCAAAAATCAATGAATATTGTAAATGCACAAACAGTAATTTCTCCGCATTGCAAGGTGCAATTCTGAAATTTTTTGCTTTTTCCTGCTCCTCTTAGCATGATAAAGAAGATTCAAAGAGAGTGAGATGCCAGCTCCTTTCATTCAGTCAGTAGCTTCAATCATTTCTGGACGTTTTTCAATGGCAAAAATCAATGAATATTGTAAATGCACAAACAGTAATTTCTCCGCATTGCAAGGTGCAATTCTGAAATTTTTTGCTTTTTCCTGCTCCTCTTAGCATGATAAAGAAGATTCAAAGAGAGTGAGATGCCAGCTCCTTTCATTCAGTCAGTAGCTTCAATCATTTCTGGTATATGAATAACATGATGTTTTTCAATGGCAAAAATCAATGAATATTGTAACTGCACAAACAGTAATTTCTCCGCATTGCAAGGTGCAATTCTGAAATTTTTTGCTTTTTCCTGCTCCTCTTAGCATGGTAAAGAAGATTCAAAGAGAGTGAGATGCCAGCTCCTTTCATTCAGTCAGTAGCTTCAATCATTTCTGGACGTTTTTCAATGGCAAAAATCAATGAATATTGTAAATGCACAAACAGTAATTTCTCCGCATTGCAAGGTGCAATTCTGAAATTTTTTGCTTTTTCCTGCTCCTCTTAGCATGATAAAGAAGATTCAAAGAGATTGAGATGCCAGCTCCTTTCATTCAGTCAGTAGCTTCAATCATTTCTGGACGTTTTTCAATGGCAATAATCAATGAATATTGTAAATGCACAAACAGTAATTTCTCCGCATTGCAAGGTGCAATTCTGAAATTTTTTGCTTTTTCCTGCTCCTCTTAGCATGATAAAGAAGATTCAAAGAGAGTGAGATGCCAGCTCCTTTCATTCAGTCAGTAGCTTCAATCATTTCTGGTATATGAATAACATGATGTTTTTCAATGGCAAAAATCAATGAATATTGTAAATGCACAAACAGTAATTTCTCCGCATTGCAAGGTGCAATTCTGAAATTTTTTGCTTTTTCCTGCTCCTCTTAGCATGGTAAAGAAGATTCAAAGAGAGTGAGATGCCAGCTCCTTTCATTCAGTCAGTAGCTTCAATCATTTCTGGACGTTTTTCAATGGCAAAAATCAATGAATATTGTAAATGCACAAACAGTAATTTCTCCGCATTGCAAGGTGCAATTCTGAAATTTTTTGCTTTTTCCTGCTCCTTTTAGCATGATAAAGAAGATTCAAAGAGAGTGAGATGCCAGCTCCTTTCATTCAGTCAGTAGCTTCAATCATTTCTGGACGTTTCTCAATGGCAAAAATCAATGAATATTGTAAATGCACAAACAGTAATTTCTCCGCATTGCAAGGTGCAATTCTGAAATGTTTTGCTTTTTCCTGCTCCTCTTAGCATGATAAAGAAGATTCAAAGAGAGTGAGATGCCAGCTCCTTTCATTCAGTCAGTAGCTTCAATCATTTCTGGGTATGAATAACATGATGTTTTTCAATGGCAAAAATCAATGAATATTGTAAATGCACAAACAGTAATTTCTCCGCATTGCAAGGTGCAATTCTGAAATTTTTTGCTTTTTCCTGCTCCTCTTAGCATGATAAAGAAGATTCAAAGAGAGTGAGATGCCAGCTCCTTTCATTCAGTCAGTAGCTTCAATCATTTCTGGTATATGAATAACATGATGTTTTTCAATGGCAAAAATCAATGAATATTGTAACTGCACAAACAGTAATTTCTCCGCATTGCAAGGTGCAATTCTGAAATTTTTTGCTTTTTCCTGCTCCTCTTAGCATGGTAAAGAAGATTCAAAGAGAGTGAGATGCCAGCTCCTTTCATTCAGTCAGTAGCTTCAATCATTTCTGGACGTTTTTCAATGGCAAAAATCAATGAATATTGTAAATGCACAAACAGTAATTTCTCCGCATTGCAAGGTGCAATTCTGAAATTTTTTGCTTTTTCCTGCTCCTCTTAGCATGATAAAGAAGATTCAAAGAGATTGAGATGCCAGCTCCTTTCATTCAGTCAGTAGCTTCAATCATTTCTGGACGTTTTTCAATGGCAATAATCAATGAATATTGTAAATGCACAAACAGTAATTTCTCCGCATTGCAAGGTGCAATTCTGAAATTTTTTGCTTTTTCCTGCTCCTCTTAGCATGATAAAGAAGATTCAAAGAGAGTGAGATGCCAGCTCCTTTCATTCAGTCAGTAGCTTCAATCATTTCTGGTATATGAATAACATGATGTTTTTCAATGGCAAAAATCAATGAATATTGTAAATGCACAAACAGTAATTTCTCCGCATTGCAAGGTGCAATTCTGAAATTTTTTGCTTTTTCCTGCTCCTCTTAGCATGGTAAAGAAGATTCAAAGAGAGTGAGATGCCAGCTCCTTTCATTCAGTCAGTAGCTTCAATCATTTCTGGACGTTTTTCAATGGCAAAAATCAATGAATATTGTAAATGCACAAACAGTAATTTCTCCGCATTGCAAGGTGCAATTCTGAAATTTTTTGCTTTTTCCTGCTCCTTTTAGCATGATAAAGAAGATTCAAAGAGAGTGAGATGCCAGCTCCTTTCATTCAGTCAGTAGCTTCAATCATTTCTGGACGTTTTTCAATGGCAAAAATCAATGAATATTGTAAATGCACAAACAGTAATTTCTCCGCATTGCAAGGTGCAATTCTGAAATGTTTTGCTTTTTCCTGCTCCTCTTAGCATGATAAAGAAGATTCAAAGAGAGTGAGATGCCAGCTCCTTTCATTCAGTCAGTAGCTTCAATCATTTCTGGGTATGAATAACATGATGTTTTTCAATGGCAAAAATCAATGAATATTGTAAATGCACAAACAGTAATTTCTCCACATTGCAAGGTGCAATTCTGAAATTTTTTGCTTTTTCCTGCTCCTCTTAGCATGATAAAGAAGATTCAAAGAGAGTGAGATGCCAGCTCCTTTCATTCAGTCAGTAGCTTCAATCATTTCTGGACGTTTTTCAATGGCAAAAATCAATGAATATTGTAAATGCACAAACAGTAATTTCTCCGCATTGCAAGGTGCAATTCTGAAATTTTTTGCTTTTTCCTGCTCCTCTTAGCATGATAAAGAAGATTCAAAGAGAGTGAGATGCCAGCTCCTTTCATTCAGTCAGTAGCTTCAATCATTTCTGGACATTTTTCAATGGCAAAAATCAATGAATATTGTAAATGCACAAATAGTAATTTCTCCGCATTGCAAGGTGCAATTCTGAATTTTTTTGCTTTTTCCTGCTCCTCTTAGCATGATAAAGAAGATTCAAAGAGAGTGAGATGCCAGCTCCTTTCATTCAGTCAGTAGCTTCAAACATTTCTGGTATAAACATTTCTGGACGTTTTTCAATGGCAAAAATCAATGAATATTGTAAATGCACAAACAGTAATATCTCCACATTGCAAGGTGCAATTCTGAAATTTTTTGCTTTTTCCTGCTAATCCTAGCATGATAAAGAATATTCAAATAGAGTGAGATGCCAGCTCCTTTCATTCAGTCAGTAGCTTCAAACATTTCTGGACGTTTTTCAATGGCAAAAATCAATGAATATTGTATATGCACAAACAGTGATTTCTCCGAATTGTAAGGTGGAATTCTGAAATTTTTTGCTTTTTCCTGCTCCTCTTAGCATGATAAAGAAGATTCAAAGAGAGTGAGATGCCAGCTTCTTTCATTCAGTCAGTAGCTTCAAACATTTCTGGTAAATGAATAACATGATGTTTTTCAATGGCAAAAATCAATGAATATTGTAAATGCACAAAGAGTAATTTCTCCGCATTGCAAGGTGCAATTCTGAAATTTTTTGCTTTTTCCTGCTCCTCTTAGCATGATAAAGAAGACTCAAAGAGAGTTACATGCCAGCTCCTTTCATTCAGTCAGTAGCTTCAATCATTTCTGGACGTTTTTCAATGGCAAAAATCAATGAATATTGTAAATGCACAAACAGTAATTTCTCCGCATTGCAAGGTGCAATTCTGAAATTTTTTGCTTTTTCCTGCTCCTCTTAGCATGATAAAGAAGATTCAAAGAGAGTGAGATGCCAGCTCCTTTCATTCAGTCAGTAGCTTCAATCATTTCTGGACGTTTTTCAATGACAAAAATCAATGAATATTGTAAATGCACAAACAGTAATTTCTCCGCATTGCAAGGTGCAATTCTGAAATTTTTTGCTTTTTCCTGCTCCTCTTAGCATGATAAAGAAGATTCAAAGAGAGTGAGATGCCAGCTCCTTTGATTCAGTCAGTAGCTTCAATCATTTCTGGTATATGAATAACATGATGTTTTTCAATGGCAAAAATCAATGAATATTGTAACTGCACAAACAGTAATTTCTCCGCATTGCAAGGTGCAATTCTGAAATTTTTTGCTTTTTCCTGCTCCTCTTAGCATGGTAAAGAAGATTCAAAGAGAGTGAGATGCCAGCTCCTTTCATTCAGTCAGTAGCTTCAATCATTTCTGGACGTTTTTCAATGGCAAAAATCAATGAATATTGTAAATGCACAAACAGTAATTTCTCCGCATTGCAAGGTGCAATTCTGAATTTTTTTGCTTTTTCCTGCTCCTCTTAGCATGATAAAGAAGATTCAAAGAGAGTGAGATGCCAGCTCCTTTCATTCAGTCAGTAGCTTCAATCACTTCTGGACGTTTTTCAATGGCAAAAATCAATGAATATTGTAAATGCACAAACAGTAATTTCTCCGCATTGCAAGGTGCAATTCTGAAATTTTTTGCTTTTTCCTGCTCCTCTTAGCATGATAAAGAAGATTCAAAGAGAGTGAGATGCCAGCTCCTTTCATTCAGTCAGTAGCTTCAATCATTTCTGGTATATGAATAACATGATGTTTTTCAATGGCAAAAATCAATGAATATTGTAAATGCACAAACAGTAATTTCTCCGCATTGCAAGGTGCAATTCTGAAATTTTTTGCTTTTTCCTGCTCCTCTTAGCATGGTAAAGAAGATTCAAAGAGAGTGAGATGCCAGCTCCTTTCATTCAGTCAGTAGCTTCAATCATTTCTGGACGTTTTTCAATGGCAAAAATCAATGAATATTGTAAATGCACAAACAGTAATTTCTCCGCATTGCAAGGTGCAATTCTGAAATTTTTTGCTTTTTCCTGCTCCTCTTAGCATGATAAAGATGATTCAAAGAGAGTGAGATGCCAGCTCCTTTCATTCAGTCAGTAGCTTCAATCATTTCTGGACGTTTTTCAATGGCAAAAATCAATGAATATTGTAAATGCACAAACAGTAATTTCTCCGCATTGCAAGGTGCAATTCTGAAATGTTTTGCTTTTTCCTGCTCCTCTTAGCATGATAAAGAAGATTCAAAGAGAGTGAGATGCCAGCTCCTTTCATTCAGTCAGTAGCTTCAATCATTTCTGGGTATGAATAACATGATGTTTTTCAATGGCAAAAATCAATGAATATTGTAAATGCACAAACAGTAATTTCTCCACATTGCAAGGTGCAATTCTGAAATTTTTTGCTTTTTCCTGCTCCTCTTAGCATGATAAAGAAGATTCAAAGAGAGTGAGATGCCAGCTCCTTTCATTCAGTCAGTAGCTTCAATCATTTCTGGACGTTTTTCAATGGCAAAAATCAATGAATATTGTAAATGCACAAACAGTAATTTCTCCGCATTGCAAGGTGCAATTCTGAAATTTTTTGCTTTTTCCTGCTCCTCTTAGCATGATAAAGAAGATTCAAAGAGAGTGAGATGCCAGCTCCTTTCATTCAGTCAGTAGCTTCAATCATTTCTGGACATTTTTCAATGGCAAAAATCAATGAATATTGTAAATGCACAAACAGTAATTTCTCCGCATTGCAAGGTGCAATTCTGAATTTTTTTGCTTTTTCCTGCTCCTCTTAGCATGATAAAGAAGATTCAAAGAGAGTGAGATGCCAGCTCCTTTCATTCAGTCAGTAGCTTCAAACATTTCTGGTATAAACATTTCTGGACGTTTTTCAATGGCAAAAATCAATGAATATTGTAAATGCACAAACAGTAATATCTCCACATTGCAAGGTGCAATTCTGAAATTTTTTGCTTTTTCCTGCTAATCCTAGCATGATAAAGAAGATTCAAAGAGAGTGAGATGCCAGCTCCTTTCATTCAGTCAGTAGCTTCAATCATTTCTGGTATATGAATAACATGATGTTTTTCAATGGCAAAAATCAATGAATATTGTAAATGCACAAACAGTAATTTCTCCGCATTGCAAGGTGCAATTCTGAAATTTTTTGCTTTTTCCTGCTCCTCTTAGCATGGTAAAGAAGATTCAAAGAGAGTGAGATGCCAGCTCCTTTCATTCAGTCAGTAGCTTCAATCATTTCTGGACGTTTTTCAATGGCAAAAATCAATGAATATTGTAAATGCACAAACAGTAATTTCTCCGCATTGCAAGGTGCAATTCTGAAATTTTTTGCTTTTTCCTGCTCCTCTTAGCATGATAAAGAAGATTCAAAGAGAGTGAGATGCCAGCTCCTTTCATTCAGTCAGTAGCTTCAATCATTTCTGGACGTTTTTCAATGGCAAAAATCAATGAATATTGTAAATGCACAAACAGTAATTTCTCCGCATTGCAAGGTGCAATTCTGAAATGTTTTGCTTTTTCCTGCTCCTCTTAGCATGATAAAGAAGATTCAAAGAGAGTGAGATGCCAGCTCCTTTCATTCAGTCAGTAGCTTCAATCATTTCTGGGTATGAATAACATGATGTTTTTCAATGGCAAAAATCAATGAATATTGTAAATGCACAAACAGTAATTTCTCCACATTGCAAGGTGCAATTCTGAAATTTTTTGCTTTTTCCTGCTCCTCTTAGCATGATAAAGAAGATTCAAAGAGAGTGAGATGCCAGCTCCTTTCATTCAGTCAGTAGCTTCAATCATTTCTGGACGTTTTTCAATGGCAAAAATCAATGAATATTGAAAATGCACAAACAGTAATTTCTCCGCATTGCAAGGTGCAATTCTGAATTTTTTTGCTTTTTCCTGCTCCTCTTAGCATGATAAAGAAGATTCAAAGAGAGTGAGATGCCAGCTCCTTTCATTCAGTCAGTAACTTCAAACATTTCTGGTATAAACATTTCTGGACGTTTTTCAATGGCAAAAATCAATGAATATTGTAAATGCACAAACAGTAATATCTCCACATTGCAAGGTGCAATTCTGAAATTTTTTGCTTTTTCCTGCTAATCCTAGCATGATAAAGAATATTCAAATAGAGTGAGATGCCAGCTCCTTTCATTCAGTCAGTAGCTTCAAACATTTCTGGACGTTTTTCAATGGCAAAAATCAATGAATATTGTAAATGCACAAACAGTAATATCTCCACATTGCAAGGTGCAATTCTGAAATTTTTTGCTTTTTCCTGCTAATCCTAGCATGATAAAGAAGATTCAAAGAGAGTGAGATGCCAGGTCCTTTCATTCAGTCAGTAGCCTCAAACATTTCTGGTATATGAATAACATGATGTTTTTTAATGGCAAAAATCAATGAATATTGTAAATGCACAAACAGTAATATCTCCACATTGCAAGGTGCAATTCTGAAATTTTTTGCTTTTTCCTGCTAATCCTAGCATGATAAAGAAGATTCAAAGAGAGTGAGATGCCAGCTCCTTTCATTCAGTCAGTAGCTTCAAACATTTCTGGACGTTTTTCAATGGCAAAAATCAATGAATATTGTAAATGCACAAACAGTAATATCTCCACATTGCAAGGTGCAATTCTGAAATTTTTTGCTTTTTCCTGCTACTCCTAGCATGATAAAGAAGATTCAAAGAGAGTGAGATGCCAGCTCCTTTCATTCAGTCAGTAGCTTCAAACATTTCTGTACGTTTTTCAATGGCAAAAATCAATGAATATTGTAAATGCACAAACAGTAATATCTCCACATTGCAAGGTGCAATTCTGAAATTTTTTGCTTTTTCCTGCTAATCCTAGCATGATAAAGAAGATTCAAAGAGAGTGACATGCCAGCTCCTTTCATTCAGTCAGTAGCTTCAAACATTTCTGGACGTTTTTCAATGGCAAAAATCAATGAATATTGTAAATGCACAAACAGTAATATCTCCACATTGCAAGGTGCAATTCTGAAATTTTTTGCTTTTTCCTGCTAATCCTAGCATGATAAAGAAGATTCAAAGAGAGTGAGATGCCAGCTCCTTTCATTCAGTCAGTAGCTTCAATCATTTCTGGACGTTTTTCAATGGCAAAAATCAATGAATATTGTAAATGCACAAACAGTAATTTCTCCGCATTGCAACGTGCAATTCTGAAATTTTTTGCTTTTTCCTGCTCCTCTTAGCATGATAAAGAAGATTCAAAGAGAGTGAGATGCCCGCTCCTTTCATTCAGTCAGTAGCTTCAATCATTTCTGGTATATGAATAACATGATGTTTTTCAATGGCAAAAATCAATGAATATTGTAAATGCACAAACAGTAATTTCTCCGCATTGCAAGGTGCAATTCTGAATTTTTTTGCTTTTTCCTGCTCCTCTTAGCATGATAAAGAAGATTCAAAGAGAGTGAGATGCCAGCTCCTTTCATTCAGTCAGTAGCTTCAATCATTTCTGGACGTTTTTCAATGGCAAAAATCAATGAATATTGTAAATGCACAAACAGTAATTTCTCCGCATTGCAAGGTGCAATTCTGAAATTTTTTGCTTTTTCCTGCTCCTCTTAGCATGATAAAGAAGATTCAAAGAGAGTGAGATGCCAGCTCCTTTCATTCAGTCAGTAGCTTCAAACATTTCTGGTATATGAATAACATGATGTTTTTCAATGGCAAAAATCAATGAATATTGTAAATGCACAAACAGTAATTTCTCCGCATTGCAAGGTGCAATTCTGAAATTTTTTGCTTTTTCCTGCTCCTCTTAGCATGATAAAGAAGATTCAAAGAGAGTGAGATGCCAGCTCCTTTCATTCAGTCAGTAGCTTCAATCTTTTCTGGACGTTTTTCAATGGCAAAAATCAATGAATATTGTATATGCACAAACAGTAATTTCTCCGCATTTTAAGGTGGAATTCTGAAATTTTTTGCTTTTTCCTGCTCCTCTTAGCATGATAAAGAAGATTCAAAGATAGTGAGATGCCAGCTTCTTTCATTCAGTCAGTAGCTTCAAACATTTCAGGTAAATGAATAACATGATGTTTTTCAATGGCAAAAATCAATGAATATTGTAAATGCACAAAGAGTAATTTCTCCGCATTGCAAGGTGCAATTCTGAAATTTTTTGCTTTTTCCTGCTCCTCTTAGCATGATAAAGAAGACTCAAAGAGAGTTACATGCCAGCTCCTTTCATTCAGTCAGTAGCTTCAATCATTTCTGGACGTTTTTCAATGGCAAAAATCAATGAATATTGTAAATGCACAAACAGTAATTTCTCCGCATTGCAAGGTGCAATTCTGAAATTTTTTGCTTTTTCCTGCTCCTCTTAGCATGATAAAGAAGATTCAAAGAGAGTGAGATGCCAGCTCCTTTCATTCAGTCAGTAGCTTCAATCATTTCTGGACGTTTTTCAATGGCAAAAATCAATGAATATTGTAAATGCACAAACAGTAATTTCTCCGCATTGCAAGGTGCAATTCTGAAATTTTTTGCTTTTTCCTGCTCCTCTTAGCATGATAAAGAAGATTCAAAGAGAGTGAGATGCCAGCTCCTTTCATTCAGTCAGTAGCTTCAATCATTTCTGGTATATGAATAACATGATGTTTTTCAATGGCAAAAATCAATGAATATTGTAACTGCACAAACAGTAATTTCTCCGCATTGCAAGGTGCAATTCTGAAATTTTTTGCTTTTTCCTGCTCCTCTTAGCATGGTAAAGAAGATTCAAAGAGAGTGAGATGCCAGCTCCTTTCATTCAGTCAGTAGCTTCAATCATTTCTGGACGTTTTTCAATGGCAAAAATCAATGAATATTGTAAATGCACAAACAGTAATTTCTCCGCATTGCAAGGTGCAATTCTGAAATTTTTTGCTTTTTCCTGCTCCTCTTAGCATGATAAAGAAGATTCAAAGAGATTGAGATGCCAGCTCCTTTCATTCAGTCAGTAGCTTCAATCATTTCTGGACGTTTTTCAATGGCAATAATCAATGAATATTGTAAATGCACAAACAGTAATTTCTCCGCATTGCAAGGTGCAATTCTGAAATTTTTTGCTTTTTCCTGCTCCTCTTAGCATGATAAAGAAGATTCAAAGAGAGTGAGATGCCAGCTCCTTTCATTCAGTCAGTAGCTTCAATCATTTCTGGTATATGAATAACATGATGTTTTTCAATGGCAAAAATCAATGAATATTGTAAATGCACAAACAGTAATTTCTCCGCATTGCAAGGTGCAATTCTGAAATTTTTTGCTTTTTCCTGCTCCTCTTAGCATGGTAAAGAAGATTCAAAGAGAGTGAGATGCCAGCTCCTTTCATTCAGTCAGTAGCTTCAATCATTTCTGGACGTTTTTCAATGGCAAAAATCAATGAATATTGTAAATGCACAAACAGTAATTTCTCCGCATTGCAAGGTGCAATTCTGAAATTTTTTGCTTTTTCCTGCTCCTTTTAGCATGATAAAGAAGATTCAAAGAGAGTGAGATGCCAGCTCCTTTCATTCAGTCAGTAGCTTCAATCATTTCTGGACGTTTTTCAATGGCAAAAATCAATGAATATTGTAAATGCACAAACAGTAATTTCTCCGCATTGCAAGGTGCAATTCTGAAATGTTTTGCTTTTTCCTGCTCCTCTTAGCATGATAAAGAAGATTCAAAGAGAGTGAGATGCCAGCTCCTTTCATTCAGTCAGTAGCTTCAATCATTTCTGGGTATGAATAACATGATGTTTTTCAATGGCAAAAATCAATGAATATTGTAAATGCACAAACAGTAATTTCTCCACATTGCAAGGTGCAATTCTGAAATTTTTTGCTTTTTCCTGCTCCTCTTAGCATGATAAAGAAGATTCAAAGAGAGTGAGATGCCAGCTCCTTTCATTCAGTCAGTAGCTTCAATCATTTCTGGACGTTTTTCAATGGCAAAAATCAATGAATATTGTAAATGCACAAACAGTAATTTCTCCGCATTGCAAGGTGCAATTCTGAAATTTTTTGCTTTTTCCTGCTCCTCTTAGCATGATAAAGAAGATTCAAAGAGAGTGAGATGCCAGCTCCTTTCATTCAGTCAGTAGCTTCAATCATTTCTGGACATTTTTCAATGGCAAAAATCAATGAATATTGTAAATGCACAAATAGTAATTTCTCCGCATTGCAAGGTGCAATTCTGAATTTTTTTGCTTTTTCCTGCTCCTCTTAGCATGATAAAGAAGATTCAAAGAGAGTGAGATGCCAGCTCCTTTCATTCAGTCAGTAGCTTCAAACATTTCTGGTATAAACATTTCTGGACGTTTTTCAATGGCAAAAATCAATGAATATTGTAAATGCACAAACAGTAATATCTCCACATTGCAAGGTGCAATTCTGAAATTTTTTGCTTTTTCCTGCTAATCCTAGCATGATAAAGAATATTCAAATAGAGTGAGATGCCAGCTCCTTTCATTCAGTCAGTAGCTTCAAACATTTCTGGACGTTTTTCAATGGCAAAAATCAATGAATATTGTATATGCACAAACAGTAATTTCTCCGAATTGTAAGGTGGAATTCTGAAATTTTTTGCTTTTTCCTGCTCCTCTTAGCATGATAAAGAAGATTCAAAGAGAGTGAGATGCCAGCTTCTTTCATTCAGTCAGTAGCTTCAAACATTTCTGGTAAATGAATAACATGATGTTTTTCAATGGCAAAAATCAATGAATATTGTAAATGCACAAAGAGTAATTTCTCCGCATTGCAAGGTGCAATTCTGAAATTTTTTGCTTTTTCCTGCTCCTCTTAGCATGATAAAGAAGACTCAAAGAGAGTTACATGCCAGCTCCTTTCATTCAGTCAGTAGCTTCAATCATTTCTGGACGTTTTTCAATGGCAAAAATCAATGAATATTGTAAATGCACAAACAGTAATTTCTCCGCATTGCAAGGTGCAATTCTGAAATTTTTTGCTTTTTCCTGCTCCTCTTAGCATGATAAAGAAGATTCAAAGAGAGTGAGATGCCAGCTCCTTTCATTCAGTCAGTAGCTTCAATCATTTCTGGACGTTTTTCAATGACAAAAATCAATGAATATTGTAAATGCACAAACAGTAATTTCTCCGCATTGCAAGGTGCAATTCTGAAATTTTTTGCTTTTTCCTGCTCCTCTTAGCATGATAAAGAAGATTCAAAGAGAGTGAGATGCCAGCTCCTTTGATTCAGTCAGTAGCTTCAATCATTTCTGGTATATGAATAACATGATGTTTTTCAATGGCAAAAATCAATGAATATTGTAACTGCACAAACAGTAATTTCTCCGCATTGCAAGGTGCAATTCTGAAATTTTTTGCTTTTTCCTGCTCCTCTTAGCATGGTAAAGAAGATTCAAAGAGAGTGAGATGCCAGCTCCTTTCATTCAGTCAGTAGCTTCAATCATTTCTGGACGTTTTTCAATGGCAAAAATCAATGAATATTGTAAATGCACAAACAGTAATTTCTCCGCATTGCAAGGTGCAATTCTGAATTTTTTTGCTTTTTCCTGCTCCTCTTAGCATGATAAAGAAGATTCAAAGAGAGTGAGATGCCAGCTCCTTTCATTCAGTCAGTAGCTTCAATCACTTCTGGACGTTTTTCAATGGCAAAAATCAATGAATATTGTAAATGCACAAACAGTAATTTCTCCGCATTGCAAGGTGCAATTCTGAAATTTTTTGCTTTTTCCTGCTCCTCTTAGCATGATAAAGAAGATTCAAAGAGAGTGAGATGCCAGCTCCTTTCATTCAGTCAGTAGCTTCAATCATTTCTGGTATATGAATAACATGATGTTTTTCAATGGCAAAAATCAATGAATATTGTAAATGCACAAACAGTAATTTCTCCGCATTGCAAGGTGCAATTCTGAAATTTTTTGCTTTTTCCTGCTCCTCTTAGCATGGTAAAGAAGATTCAAAGAGAGTGAGATGCCAGCTCCTTTCATTCAGTCAGTAGCTTCAATCATTTCTGGACGTTTTTCAATGGCAAAAATCAATGAATATTGTAAATGCACAAACAGTAATTTCTCCGCATTGCAAGGTGCAATTCTGAAATTTTTTGCTTTTTCCTGCTCCTCTTAGCATGATAAAGAAGATTCAAAGAGAGTGAGATGCCAGCTCCTTTCATTCAGTCAGTAGCTTCAATCATTTCTGGACGTTTTTCAATGGCAAAAATCAATGAATATTGTAAATGCACAAACAGTAATTTCTCCGCATTGCAAGGTGCAATTCTGAAATGTTTTGCTTTTTCCTGCTCCTCTTAGCATGATAAAGAAGATTCAAAGAGAGTGAGATGCCAGCTCCTTTCATTCAGTCAGTAGCTTCAATCATTTCTGGGTATGAATAACATGATGTTTTTCAATGGCAAAAATCAATGAATATTGTAAATGCACAAACAGTAATTTCTCCACATTGCAAGGTGCAATTCTGAAATTTTTTGCTTTTTCCTGCTCCTCTTAGCATGATAAAGAAGATTCAAAGAGAGTGAGATGCCAGCTCCTTTCATTCAGTCAGTAGCTTCAATCATTTCTGGACGTTTTTCAATGGCAAAAATCAATGAATATTGTAAATGCACAAACAGTAATTTCTCCGCATTGCAAGGTGCAATTCTGAAATTTTTTGCTTTTTCCTGCTCCTCTTAGCATGATAAAGAAGATTCAAAGAGAGTGAGATGCCAGCTCCTTTCATTCAGTCAGTAGCTTCAATCATTTCTGGACATTTTTCAATGGCAAAAATCAATGAATATTGTAAATGCACAAACAGTAATTTCTCCGCATTGCAAGGTGCAATTCTGAATTTTTTTGCTTTTTCCTGCTCCTCTTAGCATGATAAAGAAGATTCAAAGAGAGTGAGATGCCAGCTCCTTTCATTCAGTCAGTAGCTTCAAACATTTCTGGTATAAACATTTCTGGACGTTTTTCAATGGCAAAAATCAATGAATATTGTAAATGCACAAACAGTAATATCTCCACATTGCAAGGTGCAATTCTGAAATTTTTTGCTTTTTCCTGCTAATCCTAGCATGATAAAGAAGATTCAAAGAGAGTGAGATGCCAGCTCCTTTCATTCAGTCAGTAGCTTCAATCATTTCTGGTATATGAATAACATGATGTTTTTCAATGGCAAAAATCAATGAATATTGTAAATGCACAAACAGTAATTTCTCCGCATTGCAAGGTGCAATTCTGAAATTTTTTGCTTTTTCCTGCTCCTCTTAGCATGGTAAAGAAGATTCAAAGAGAGTGAGATGCCAGCTCCTTTCATTCAGTCAGTAGCTTCAATCATTTCTGGACGTTTTTCAATGGCAAAAATCAATGAATATTGTAAATGCACAAACAGTAATTTCTCCGCATTGCAAGGTGCAATTCTGAAATTTTTTGCTTTTTCCTGCTCCTCTTAGCATGATAAAGAAGATTCAAAGAGAGTGAGATGCCAGCTCCTTTCATTCAGTCAGTAGCTTCAATCATTTCTGGACGTTTTTCAATGGCAAAAATCAATGAATATTGTAAATGCACAAACAGTAATTTCTCCGCATTGCAAGGTGCAATTCTGAAATGTTTTGCTTTTTCCTGCTCCTCTTAGCATGATAAAGAAGATTCAAAGAGAGTGAGATGCCAGCTCCTTTCATTCAGTCAGTAGCTTCAATCATTTCTGGGTATGAATAACATGATGTTTTTCAATGGCAAAAATCAATGAATATTGTAAATGCACAAACAGTAATTTCTCCACATTGCAAGGTGCAATTCTGAAATTTTTTGCTTTTTCCTGCTCCTCTTAGCATGATAAAGAAGATTCAAAGAGAGTGAGATGCCAGCTCCTTTCATTCAGTCAGTAGCTTCAATCATTTCTGGACGTTTTTCAATGGCAAAAATCAATGAATATTGTAAATGCACAAACAGTAATTTCTCCGCATTGCAAGGTGCAATTCTGAAATTTTTTGCTTTTTCCTGCTCCTCTTAGCATGATAAAGAAGATTCAAAGTGAGTGAGATGCCAGCTCCTTTCATTCAGTCAGTAGCTTCAATCATTTCTGGACATTTTTCAATGGCAAAAATCAATGAATATTGTAAATGCACAAACAGTAATTTCTCCGCATTGCAAGGTGCAATTCTGAATTTTTTTGCTTTTTCCTGCTCCTCTTAGCATGATAAAGAAGATTCAAAGAGAGTGAGATGCCAGCTCCTTTCATTCAGTCAGTAGCTTCAAACATTTCTGGTATAAACATTTCTGGACGTTTTTCAATGGCAAAAATCAATGAATATTGTAAATGCACAAACAGTAATATCTCCACATTGCAAGGTGCAATTCTGAAATTTTTTGCTTTTTCCTGCTAATCCTAGCATGATAAAGAATATTCAAATAGAGTGAGATGCCAGCTCCTTTCATTCAGTCAGTAGCTTCAAACATTTCTGGACGTTTTTCAATGGCAAAAATCAATGAATATTGTAAATGCACAAACAGTAATATCTCCACATTGCAAGGTGCAATTCTGAAATTTTTTGCTTTTTCCTGTTAATCCTAGCATGATAAAGAAGATTCAAAGAGAGTGAGATGCCAGGTCCTTTCATTCAGTCAGTAGCCTCAAACATTTCTGGTATATGAATAACATGATGTTTTTCAATGGCAAAAATCAATGAATATTGTAAATGCACAAACAGTAATATCTCCACATTGCAAGGTGCAATTCTGAAATTTTTTGCTTTTTCCTGCTAATCCTAGCATGATAAAGAAGATTCAAAGAGAGTGAGATGCCAGCTCCTTTCATTCAGTCAGTAGCTTCAAACATTTCTGGACGTTTTTCAATGGCAAAAATCAATGAATATTGTAAATGCACAAACAGTAATATCTCCACATTGCAAGGTGCAATTCTGAAATTTTTTGCTTTTTCCTGCTACTCCTAGCATGATAAAGAAGATTCAAAGAGAGTGAGATGCCAGCTCCTTTCATTCAGTCAGTAGCTTCAAACATTTCTGGACGTTTTTCAATGGCAAAAATCAATGAATATTGTAAATGCACAAACAGTAATATCTCCACATTGCAAGGTGCAATTCTGAAATTTTTTGCTTTTTCCTGCTAATCCTAGCATGATAAAGAAGATTCAAATAGAGTGAGATGCCAGCTCCTTTCATTCAGTCAGTAGCTTCAAACATTTCTGGACGTTTTTCAATGGCAAAAATCAATGAATATTGTAAATGCACAAACAGTAATATCTAAACATTGCAAGGTGCAATTCTGAAATTTTTTGCTTTTTCCTGCTAATCCTAGCATGATAAAGAAGATTCAAAGATAGTGAGATGCCAGATCCTTTCATTCAGTCAGTAGCTTCAAACATTTCTGGTATATGAATAACATGATGTTTTTCAATGGCAAAAATCAATGAATATTGTAAATGCACAAACAGTAATATCTCCACATTGCAAGGTGCAATTCTGAAATTTTTTGCTTTTTCCTGCTAATCCTAGCATGATAAAGAACATTCAAAGTGAGTGAGATGCCAGCTCCCTTCATTCAGTCAGTAGCTTCAAACATTTCTGGACGTTTTTCAATGGCAAAAATCAATGAATACTGTAAATGCACAAACAGTAAGATCTCCACATTGCAAGGTGCAATTCTGAAACCTTGCAATGCGGAGAAATTACTGTTTGTGCATTTACAATATTCATTGATTTTTGCCATTGAAAAACGTCCAGAAATGATTGAAGCTACTGACTGAATGAAAGGAGCTGGCATCTCACTCTCTTTGAATCTTCTTTATCATGCTAAGAGGAGCAGGAAAAAGCAAAAAATTTCAGAATTGCACCTTGCAATGCGGAGAAATTACTGTTTGTGCATTTACAATATTCATTGATTTTTGCCATTGAAAAACATCATGTTATTCATATACCAGAAATGTTTGAAGCTACTGACTGAATGAAAGGAGCTGGCATCTCACTCTCTTTGAATCTTCTTTATCATGCTAAGAGGAGCAGGAAAAAGCAAAAAATTTCAGAATTGCACCTTGCAATGCGGAGAAATTACTGTTTGTGCATTTACAATATTCATTGATTTTTGCCATTGAAAAACGTCCAGAAATGATTGAAGCTACTGACTGAATGAAAGGAGCTGGCATCTCACTCTCTTTGAATCTTCTTTATCATGCTAAGAGGAGCAGGAAAAAGCAAAAAATTTCAGAATTGCACCTTGCAATGCGGAGAAATTACTGTTTGTGCATTTACAATATTCATTGATTTTTGCCATTGAAAAACGTCCAGAAATGATTGAAGCTACTGACTGAATGAAAGGAGCTGGCATCTCACTCTCTTTGAATCTTCTTTATCATGCTAAGAGGAGCAGGAAAAAGCAAAAAAATTCAGAATTGCACCTTGCAATGCGGAGAAATTACTGTTTGTGCATTTACAATATTCATTGATTTTTGCCATTGAAAAACATCATGTTATTCATATACCAGAAATGATTGAAGCTACTGACTGAATGAAAGGAGCTGGCATCTCACTCTCTTTGAATCTTCTTTTTCATGCTAAGAGGAGCAGGAAAAAGCAAAAAATTTCAGAATTGCATCTTGCAATGCGGAGAAATTACTGTTTGTGCATTTACAATATTCATTGATTTTTGCCATTGAAAAACATCCAGAAATGATTGAAGCCACTGACTGAATGAAAGGAGCTGGCATCTCACTCTCTTTGAATCTTCTTTATCATGCTAAGAGGAGCAGGAAAAAGCAAAAAATTTCAGAATTGCACCTTGCAATGCGGAGAAATTACTGCTTGTGCATTTACAATATTCATTGATTTTTGCCATTGAAAAACGTCCAGAAATGATTGAAGCTACTGACTGAATGAAAGGAGCTGGCATCTCACTCTCTTTGAATCTTCTTTATCATGCTAAGAGGAGCAGGAAAAAGCAAAAAATTTCAGAATTGCATCTTGCAATGCGGAGAAATTACTGTTTGTGCATTTACAATATTTATTGATTTTTGCCATTGAAACACGTCCAGAAATGTTTGAAGCTACTGACTGAATGAAAGGAGCTGGCATCTCACTCTCTTTGAATCTTCTTTATCATGATAGGTTTAGCAGGAAAAAGCAAAAAATTTCAGAATTGCACCTTGCAATGTGGAGATATTACTGTTTGTGCATTTACAATATTCATTGATTTTTGCCATTGAAAAACGTCCAGAAATGTTTGAAGCTACTGACTGAATGAAAGGAGCTGGCATCTCACTCTCTTTGAATCTTCTTTATCATGCTAGGGTTAGCAGTAAAAAGCAAAAAAATTCAGAATTGCACCTTGCAATGTGGAGATATTACTGTTTGTGCATTTACAATATTCATTGATTTTTGCCATTGAAAAACGTCCAGAAATGTTTATACCAGAAATGTTTGAAGCTACTGACTGAATGAAAGGAGCTGGCATCTCACTCTCTTTGAATCTTCTTTATCATGCTAGGAGTAGCAGGAAAAAGCAAAAAATTTCAGAATTGCACCTTGCAATGTGGAGATATTACAGTTTGTGCATTTACAATATTCATTGATTTTTTCCATTGAAAAACATGTTTTTCATATACCAGAAATGTTTGAAGCTACTGACTGAATGAAAGGAGCTGGCATCTCACTCTCTTTGAATCTTCTTTATCATGCTAGGATTAACAGGAAAAAGCAAAAAATTTCAGAATTGCACCTTGCAATGTGGAGATATTACTGTTTGTGCATTTACAATATTCATTGATTTTTGCCATTGAAAAACATGTTTTTCATATACCAGAAATGTTTGAAGCTACTGACTGAATGAAAGGAGCTGGCATCTCACTCTCTTTGAATCTACTTTATCATGCTAGGATTAACAGGAAAAAGCTAAAAATTTCAGAATTGCACCGTGCAATGTGGAGATATTACTGTTTGTGCATTTACAATATTCATTGATTTTTTGCCATTGAAAAACATGTTTTTCATATACCAGAAATGTTTGAAGCTACTGACTGAATGAAAGGAGCTGGCATCTCACTCTCTTTGAATCTTCTTTATCATGCTAGGATTAGCAGGAAAAAGCAAAAAATTTCAGAATTGCACCTTGCAATGTGGAGATATTACTGTTTGTGCATTTACAATATTCATTGATTTTTGCCATTGAAAAACGTCCAGAAATGTTTGAAGCTACTGACTGAATGAAAGGAGCTGGCATCTCACTCTCTTTGAATCTTCTTTATCATGCTAGGATTAGCAGGAAAAAGCAAAAAATTTCAGAATTGCACCTTGCAATGTGGAGATATTACTGTTTGTGCATTTACAATATTCATTGATTTTTGCCATTGAAAAACGTTTTTCATATACCAGAAATGTTTGAAGCTACTGACTGAATGAAAGGAGCTGGCATCTCACTCTCTTTGAATCTTCTTTATCATGCTAGGATTAACAGGAAAAAGCAAAAAATTTCAGAATTGCACCTTGCAATGTGGAGATATTACTGTTTGTGCATTTACAATATTCATTGATTTTTGCCATTGAAAAACGTCCAGAAATGTTTGAAGCTACTGACTGAATGAAAGGAGCTGGCATCTCACTCTCTTTGAATCTTTATCATGCTAGGATTAACAGGAAAAAGCTAAAAATTTCAGAATTGCACCTTGCAATGTGGAGATATTACTGTTTGTGCATTTACAATATTCATTGATTTTTGCCATTGAAAAACATGTTTTTCATATACCAGAAATGTTTGAAGCTACTGACTGAATGAAAGGAGCTGGCATCTCACTCTCTTTGAATCTTCTTTATCATGCTAGGATTAGCAGGAAAAAGCAAAAAATTTCAGAATTGCACCTTGCAATGTGGAGATATTACTGTTTGTGCATTTACAATATTCATTGATTTTTGCCATTGAAAAACATGTTTTTCATATACCAGAAATGTTTGAAGCTACTGACTGAATGAAAGGAGCTGGCATCTCACTCTCTTTGAATCTTCTTTATCATGCTAGGATTAGCAGGAAAAAGCAAAAAATTTCAGAATTGCACCTTGCAATGTGGAGATATTACTGTTTGTGCATTTACAATATTCATTGATTTTTGCCATTGAAAAACATGTTTTTCATATACCAGAAATGTTTGAAGCTACTGACTGAATGAAAGGAGCTGGCATCTCACTCTCTTTGAATCTTCTTTATCATGCTAGGATTAACAGGAAAAAGCAATAAATTTCAGAATTGCACCTTGCAATGTGGAGATATTACTGTTTGTGCATTTACAATATTCATTGATTTTTGCCATTGAAAAACGTCCAGAAATGTTTGAAGCTACTGACTGAATGAAAGCAGCTGGCATCTCACTCTCTTTGAATCTTCTTTATCATGCTAGGATTAGCAGGAAAAAGCAAAAAATTTCAGAATTGCACCTTGCAATGTGGAGATATTACTGTTTGTGCATTTACAATATTCATTGATTTTTGCCATTGAAAAACATGTTTTTCATATACCAGAAATGTTTGAAGCTACTGACTGAATGAAAGGAGCTGGCATCTCACTCTCTTTGAATCTTCTTTATCATGCTAGGATTAACAGGAAAAAGCAAAAAATTTCAGAATTGCACCTTGCAATGTGGAGATATTACTGTTTGTGCATTTACAATATTCATTGATTTTTGCCATTGAAAAACTACCAGAAATGTTTGAAGCTACTGACTGAATGAAAGGAGCTGGCATCTCACTCTCTTTGAATCTTCTTTATCATGCTAGGATTAGCAGGAAAAAGCAAAAAATTTCAGAATTGCACCTTGCAATGTGGAGATATTACTGTTTGTGCATTTACAATATTCATTGATTTTTGCCATTGAAAAACATGTTTTTCATATACCAGAAATGTTTGAAGCTACTGACTGAATGAAAGGAGCTGGCATCTCACTCTCTTTGAATCTTCTTTATCATGCTAGGATTAACAGGAAAAAGCAAAAAATTTCAGAATTGCACCTTGCAATGTGGAGATATTACTGTTTGTGCATTTACAATATTCATTGATTTTTGCCATTGAAAAACGTCCAGAAATGTTTGAAGCTACTGACTGAATGAAAGGAGCTGGCATCTCACTCTCTTTGAATCTTCTTTATCATGCTAGGATTAGCAGGAAAAAGCAAAAAATTTCAGAATTGCACCTTGCAATGTGGAGATATTACTGTTTGTGCATTTACAATATTCATTGATTTTTGCCATTGAAAAACATGTTTTTCATATACCAGAAATGTTTGAAGCTACTGACTGAATGAAAGGAGCTGGCATCTCACTCTCTTTGAATCTTCTTTATCATGCTAGGATTAGCAGGAAAAAGCAAAAAATTTCAGAATTGCACCTTGCAATGTGGAGATATTACTGTTTGTGCATTTACAATATTCATTGATTTTTGCCATTGAAAAACGTCCAGAAATGTTTGAAGCTACTGACTGAATGAAAGGAGCTGGCATCTCACTCTCTTTGAATCTTCTTTATCATGCTAGGATTAGCAGGAAAAAGCAAAAAATTTCAGAATTGCACCTTGCAATGTGGAGATATTACTGTTTGTGCATTTACAATATTCATTGATTTTTGCCATTGAAAAACGTTTTTCATATACCAGAAATGTTTGAAGCTACTGACTGAATGAAAGGAGCTGGCATCTCACTCTCTTTGAATCTTCTTTATCATGCTAGGATTAACAGGAAAAAGCAAAAAATTTCAGAATTGCACCTTGCAATGTGGAGATATTACTGTTTGTGCATTTACAATATTCATTGATTTTTGCCATTGAAAAACGTCCAGAAATGTTTGAAGCTACTGACTGAATGAAAGGAGCTGGCATCTCGCTCTCTTTGAATCTTCTTTATCATGCTAGGATTAACAGGAAAAAGCTAAAAATTTCAGAATTGCACCTTGCAATGTGGAGATATTACTGTTTGTGCATTTACAATATTCATTGATTTTTGCCATTGAAAAACATGTTTTTCATATACCAGAAATGTTTGAAGCTACTGACTGAATGAAAGGAGCTGGCATCTCACTCTCTTTGAATCTTCTTTATCATGCTAGGATTAGCAGGAAAAAGCAAAAAATTTCAGAATTGCGCCTTGCAATGTGGAGATATTACTGTTTGTGCATTTACAATATTCATTGATTTTTGCCATTGAAAAACATGTTTTTCATATACCAGAAATGTTTGAAGCTACTGACTGAATGAAAGGAGCTGGCATCTCACTCTCTTTGAATCTTCTTTATCATGCTAGGATTAGCAGGAAAAAGCAAAAAATTTCAGAATTGCACCTTGCAATGTGGAGATATTACTGTTTGTGCATTTACAATATTCATTGATTTTTGCCATTGAAAAACATGTTTTTCATATACCAGAAATGTTTGAAGCTACTGACTGAATGAAAGGAGCTGGCATCTCACTCTCTTTGAATCTTCTTTATCATGCTAGGATTAACAGGAAAAAGCAAAAAATTTCAGAATTGCACCTTGCAATGTGGAGATATTACTGTTTGTGCATTTACAATATTCATTGATTTTTGCCATTGAAAAACGTCCAGAAATGTTTGAAGCTACTGACTGAATGAAAGGAGCTGGCATCTCACTCTCTTTGAATCTTCTTTATCATGCTAGGATTAGCAGGAAAAAGCAAAAAATTTCAGAATTGCACCTTGCAATGTGGAGATATTACTGTTTGTGCATTTACAATATTCATTGATTTTTGCCATTGAAAAACATGTTTTTCATATACCAGAAATGTTTGAAGCTACTGACTGAATGAAAGGAGCTGGCATCTCACTCTCTTTGAATCTTCTTTATCATGCTAGGATTAGCAGGAAAAAGCAAAAAATTTCAGAATTGCACCTTGCAATGTGGAGATATTACTGTTTGTGCATTTACAATATTCATTGATTTTTGCCATTGAAAAACATGTTTTTCATATACCAGAAATGTTTGAAGCTACTGACTGAATGAAAGGAGCTGGCATCTCACTCTCTTTGAATCTTCTTTATCATGCTAGGATTAACAGGAAAAAGCAATAAATTTCAGAATTGCACCTTGCAATGTGGAGATATTACTGTTTGTGCATTTACAATATTCATTGATTTTTGCCATTGAAAAACGTCCAGAAATGTTTGAAGCTACTGACTGAATGAAAGCAGCTGGCATCTCACTCTCTTTGAATCTTCTTTATCATGCTAGGATTAGCAGGAAAAAGCAAAAAATTTCAGAATTGCACCTTGCAATGTGGAGATATTACTGTTTGTGCATTTACAATATTCATTGATTTTTGCCATTGAAAAACATGTTTTTCATATACCAGAAATGTTTGAAGCTACTGACTGAATGAAAGGAGCTGGCATCTCACTCTCTTTGAATCTTCTTTATCATGCTAGGATTAACAGGAAAAAGCAAAAAATTTCAGAATTGCACCTTGCAATGTGGAGATATTACTGTTTGTGCATTTACAATATTCATTGATTTTTGCCATTGAAAAACTACCAGAAATGTTTGAAGCTACTGACTGAATGAAAGGAGCTGGCATCTCACTCTCTTTGAATCTTCTTTATCATGCTAGGATTAGCAGGAAAAAGCAAAAAATTTCAGAATTGCACCTTGCAATGTGGAGATATTACTGTTTGTGCATTTACAATATTCATTGATTTTTGCCATTGAAAAACATGTTTTTCATATACCAGAAATGTTTGAAGCTACTGACTGAATGAAAGGAGCTGGCATCTCACTCTCTTTGAATCTTCTTTATCATGCTAGGATTAACAGGAAAAAGCAAAAAATTTCAGAATTGCACCTTGCAATGTGGAGATATTACTGTTTGTGCATTTACAATATTCATTGATTTTTGCCATTGAAAAACGTCCAGAAATGTTTGAAGCTACTGACTGAATGAAAGGAGCTGGCATCTCACTCTCTTTGAATCTTCTTTATCATGCTAGGATTAGCAGGAAAAAGCAAAAAATTTCAGAATTGCACCTTGCAATGTGGAGATATTACTGTTTGTGCATTTACAATATTCATTGATTTTTGCCATTGAAAAACATGTTTTTCATATACCAGAAATGTTTGAAGCTACTGACTGAATGAAAGGAGCTGGCATCTCACTCTCTTTGAATCTTCTTTATCATGCTAGGATTAGCAGGAAAAAGCAAAAAATTTCAGAATTGCACCTTGCAATGTGGAGATATTACTGTTTGTGCATTTACAATATTCATTGATTTTTGCCATTGAAAAACGTCCAGAAATGTTTGAAGCTACTGACTGAATGAAAGGAGCTGGCATCTCACTCTCTTTGAATCTTCTTTATCATGCTAGGATTAGCAGGAAAAAGCAAAAAATTTCAGAATTGCACCTTGCAATGTGGAGATATTACTGTTTGTGCATTTACAATATTCATTGATTTTTGCCATTGAAAAACGTTTTTCATATACCAGAAATGTTTGAAGCTACTGACTGAATGAAAGGAGCTGGCATCTCACTCTCTTTGAATCTTCTTTATCATGCTAGGATTAACAGGAAAAAGCAAAAAATTTCAGAATTGCACCTTGCAATGTGGAGATATTACTGTTTGTGCATTTACAATATTCATTGATTTTTGCCATTGAAAAACGTCCAGAAATGTTTGAAGCTACTGACTGAATGAAAGGAGCTGGCATCTCGCTCTCTTTGAATCTTCTTTATCATGCTAGGATTAACAGGAAAAAGCTAAAAATTTCAGAATTGCACCTTGCAATGTGGAGATATTACTGTTTGTGCATTTACAATATTCATTGATTTTTGCCATTGAAAAACATGTTTTTCATATACCAGAAATGTTTGAAGCTACTGACTGAATGAAAGGAGCTGGCATCTCACTCTCTTTGAATCTTCTTTATCATGCTAGGATTAGCAGGAAAAAGCAAAAAATTTCAGAATTGCGCCTTGCAATGTGGAGATATTACTGTTTGTGCATTTACAATATTCATTGATTTTTGCCATTGAAAAACATGTTTTTCATATACCAGAAATGTTTGAAGCTACTGACTGAATGAAAGGAGCTGGCATCTCACTCTCTTTGAATCTTCTTTATCATGCTAGGATTAGCAGGAAAAAGCAAAAAATTTCAGAATTGCACCTTGCAATGTGGAGATATTACTGTTTGTGCATTTACAATATTCATTGATTTTTGCCATTGAAAAACATGTTTTTCATATACCAGAAATGTTTGAAGCTACTGACTGAATGAAAGGAGCTGGCATCTCACTCTCTTTGAATCTTCTTTATCATGCTAGGATTAACAGGAAAAAGCAAAAAATTTCAGAATTGCACCTTGCAATGTGGAGATATTACTGTTTGTGCATTTACAATATTCATTGATTTTTGCCATTGAAAAACGTCCAGAAATGTTTGAAGCTACTGACTGAATGAAAGGAGCTGGCATCTCACTCTCTTTGAATCTTCTTTATCATGCTAGGATTAGCAGGAAAAAGCAAAAAATTTCAGAATTGCACCTTGCAATGTGGAGATATTACTGTTTGTGCATTTACAATATTCATTGATTTTTGCCATTGAAAAACATGTTTTTCATATACCAGAAATGTTTGAAGCTACTGACTGAATGAAAGGAGCTGGCATCTCACTCTCTTTGAATCTTCTTTATCATTCTAGGATTAACAGGAAAAAGCAAAAAATTTCAGAATTGCACCTTGCAATGTGGAGATATTACTGTTTGTGCATTTACAATATTCATTGATTTTTGCCATTGAAAAACGTTTTTCATATACCAGAAATGTTTGAAGCTACTGACTGAATGAAAGGAGCTGGCATCTCACTCTCTTTGAATCTTCTTTATCATGCTAGGATTAACAGGAAAAAGCAAAAAATTTCAGAATTGCACCTTGCAATGTGGAGATATTACTGTTTGTGCATTTACAATATTCATTGATTTTTGCCATTGAAAAACGTCCAGAAATGTTTGAAGCTACTGACTGAATGAAAGGAGCTGGCATCTCACTCTCTTTGAATCTTTATCATGCTAGGATTAACAGGAAAAAGCTAAAAATTTCAGAATTGCACCTTGCAATGTGGAGATATTACTGTTTGTGCATTTACAATATTCATTGATTTTTGCCATTGAAAAACATGTTTTTCATATACCAGAAATGTTTGAAGCTACTGACTGAATGAAAGGAGCTGGCATCTCACTCTCTTTGAATCTTCTTTATCATGCTAGGATTAGCAGGAAAAAGCAAAAAATTTCAGAATTGCACCTTGCAATGTGGAGATATTACTGTTTGTGCATTTACAATATTCATTGATTTTTGCCATTGAAAAACATGTTTTTCATATACCAGAAATGTTTGAAGCTACTGACTGAATGAAAGGAGCTGGCATCTCACTCTCTTTGAATCTTCTTTATCATGCTAGGATTAGCAGGAAAAAGCAAAAAATTTCAGAATTGCACCTTGCAATGTGGAGATATTACTGTTTGTGCATTTACAATATTCATTGATTTTTGCCATTGAAAAACATGTTTTTCATATACCAGAAATGTTTGAAGCTACTGACTGAATGAAAGGAGCTGGCATCTCACTCTCTTTGAATCTTCTTTATCATGCTAGGATTAACAGGAAAAAGCAATAAATTTCAGAATTGCACCTTGCAATGTGGAGATATTACTGTTTGTGCATTTACAATATTCATTGATTTTTGCCATTGAAAAACGTCCAGAAATGTTTGAAGCTACTGACTGAATGAAAGGAGCTGGCATCTCACTCTCTTTGAATCTTCTTTATCATGCTAGGATTAGCAGGAAAAAGCAAAAAATTTCAGAATTGCACCTTGCAATGTGGAGATATTACTGTTTGTGCATTTACAATATTCATTGATTTTTGCCATTGAAAAACATGTTTTTCATATACCAGAAATGTTTGAAGCTACTGACTGAATGAAAGGAGCTGGCATCTCACTCTCTTTGAATCTTCTTTATCATGCTAGGATTAACAGGAAAAAGCAAAAAATTTCAGAATTGCACCTTGCAATGTGGAGATATTACTGTTTGTGCATTTACAATATTCATTGATTTTTGCCATTGAAAAACATGTTTTTCATATACCAGAAATGTTTGAAGCTACTGACTGAATGAAAGGAGCTGGCATCTCACTCTCTTTGAATCTTCTTTATCATGCTAGGATTAACAGGAAAAAGCAAAAAATTTCAGAATTGCACCTTGCAATGTGGAGATATTACTGTTTGTGCATTTACAATATTCATTGATTTTTGCCATTGAAAAACTACCAGAAATGTTTGAAGCTACTGACTGAATGAAAGGAGCTGGCATCTCACTCTCTTTGAATCTTCTTTATCATGCTAGGATTAGCAGGAAAAAGCAAAAAATTTCAGAATTGCACCTTGCAATGTGGAGATATTACTGTTTGTGCATTTACAATATTCATTGATTTTTGCCATTGAAAAACATGTTTTTCATATACCAGAAATGTTTGAAGCTACTGACTGAATGAAAGGAGCTGGCATCTCACTCTCTTTGAATCTTCTTTATCATGCTAGGATTAACAGGAAAAAGCAAAAAATTTCAGAATTGCACCTTGCAATGTGGAGATATTACTGTTTGTGCATTTACAATATTCATTGATTTTTGCCATTGAAAAACATGTTTTTCATATACCAGAAATGTTTGAAGCTACTGACTGAATGAAAGGAGCTGGCATCTCACTCTCTTTGAATCTTCTTTATCATGCTAGGATTAGCAGGAAAAAGCAAAAAATTTCAGAATTGCACCTTGCAATGTGGAGATATTACTGTTTGTGCATTTACAATATTCATTGATTTTTGCCATTGAAAAACATGTTTTTCATATACCAGAAATGTTTGAAGCTACTGACTGAATGAAAGGAGCTGGCATCTCACTCTCTTTGAATCTTCTTTATCATGCTAGGATTAACAGGAAAAAGCAAAAAATTTCAGAATTTCACCTTGCAATGTGGAGATATTACTGTTTGTGCATTTACAATATTCATTGATTTTTGCCATTGAAAAACGTCCAGAAATGTTTGAAGCTACTGACTGAATGAAAGGAGCTGGCATCTCACTCTCTTTGAATCTTCTTTATCATGCTAGGATTAGCAGGAAAAAGCAAAAAATTTCAGAATTGCACCTTGCAATGTGGAGATATTACTGTTTGTGCATTTACAATATTCATTGATTTTTGCCATTGAAAAACTTGTTTTTCATATACCAGAAATGTTTGAAGCTACTGACTGAATGAAAGGAGCTGGCATCTCACTCTCTTTGAATCTTCTTTATCATGCTAGGATTAACAGGAAAAAGCAAAAAATTTCAGAATTGCACCTTGCAATGTGGAGATATTACTGTTTGTGCATTTACAATATTCATTGATTTTTGCCATTGAAAAACATGTTTTTCATATACCAGAAATGTTTGAAGCTACTGACTGAATGAAAGGAGCTGGCATCTCACTCTCTTTGAATCTTCTTTATCATGCTAGGATTAACAGGAAAAAGCAAAAAATTTCAGAATTGCACCTTGCAATGTGGAGATATTACTGTTTGTGCATTTACAATATTCATTGATTTTTGCCATTGAAAAACATGTTTTTCATATACCAGAAATGTTTGAAGCTACTGACTGAATGAAAGGAGCTGGCATCTCACTCTCTTTGTATCTTCTTTATCATGCTAGGATTAACAGGAAAAAGCAAAAAATTTCAGAATTGCACCTTGCAATGTGGAGATATTACTGTTTGTGCATTTACAATATTCATTGATTTTTGCCATTGAAAAACATGTTTTTCATATACCAGAAATGTTTGAAGCTACTGACTGAATGAAAGGAGCTGGCATCTCACTCTCTTTGAATCTTCTTTATCATGCTAGGATTAACAGGAAAAAGCAAAAAATTTCAGAATTGCACCTTGCAATGTGGAGATATTACTGTTTGTGCATTTACAATATTCATTGATTTTTGCCATTGAAAAACATGTTTTTCATATACCAGAAATGTTTGAAGCTACTGACTGAACGAAAGGAGCTGGCATCTCACTCTCTTTGAATCTTCTTTATCATGCTAGGATTAGCAGGAAAAAGCAAAAAATTTCAGAATTGCACCTTGCAATGTGGAGATATTACTGTTTGTGCATTTACAATATTCATTGATTTTTGCCATTGAAAAACATGTTTTTCATATACCAGAAATGTTTGAAGCTACTGACTGAATGAAAGGAGCTGGCATCTCACTCTCTTTGAATCTTCTTTATCATGCTAGGATTAACAGGAAAAAGCAAAAAATTTCAGAATTGCACCTTGCAATGTGGAGATATTACTGTTTGTGCATTTACAATATTCATTGATTTTTGCCATTGAAAAACGTCCAGAAATGTTTGAAGCTACTGACTGAATGAAAGGAGCTGGCATCTCACTCTCTTTGAATCTTCTTTATCATGCTAGGATTAGCAGGAAAAAGCAAAAAATTTCAGAATTGCACCTTGCAATGTGGAGATATTACTGTTTGTGCATTTACAATATTCATTGATTTTTGCCATTGAAAAACATGTTTTTCATATACCAGAAATGTTTGAAGCTACTGACTGAATGAAAGGAGCTGGCATCTCACTCTCTTTGAATCTTCTTTATCATGCTAGGATTAGCAGGAAAAAGCAAAAAATTTCAGAATTGCACCTTGCAATGTGGAGATATTACTGTTTGTGCATTTACAATATTCATTGATTTTTGCCATTGAAAAACGTCCAGAAATGTTTGAAGCTACTGACTGAATGAAAGGAGCTGGCATCTCACTCTCTTTGAATCTTCTTTATCATGCTAGGATTAGCAGGAAAAAGCAAAAAATTTCAGAATTGCACCTTGCAATGTGGAGATATTACTGTTTGTGCATTTACAATATTCATTGATTTTTGCCATTGAAAAACATGTTTTTCATATACCAGAAATGTTTGAAGCTACTGACTGAATGAAAGGAGCTGGCATCTCACTCTCTTTGAATCTTCTTTATCATGCTAGGATTAGCAGGAAAAAGCAAAAAATTTCAGAATTGCACCTTGCAATGTGGAGATATTACTGTTTGTGCATTTACAATATTCATTGATTTTTGCCATTGAAAAACGTCCAGAAATGTTTGAAGCTACTGACTGAATGAAAGGAGCTGGCATCTCACTCTCTTTGAATCTTCTTTATCATGCTAGGGTTAGCAGGAAAAAGCAAAAAATTTCAGAATTGCACCTTGCAATGTGGAGATATTACTGTTTGTGCATTTACAATATTCATTGATTTTTGCCATTGAAAAACGTTTTTCATATACCAGAAATGTTTGAAGCTACTGACTGAATGAAAGGAGCTGGCATCTCACTCTCTTTGAATCTTCTTTATCATGCTAGGATTAACAGGAAAAAGCAAAAAATTTCAGAATTGCACCTTGCAATGTGGAGATATTACTGTTTGTGCATTTACAATATTCATTGATTTTTGCCATTGAAAAACATGTTTTTCATATACCAGAAATGTTTGAAGCTACTGACTGAATGAAAGGAGCTGGCATCTCACTCTCTTTGAATCTTCTTTATCATGCTAGGATTAGCAGGAAAAAGCAAAAAATTTCAGAATTGCACCTTGCAATGTGGAGATATTACTGTTTGTGCATTTACAATATTCATTGATTTTTGCCATTGAAAAACATGTTTTTCATATACCAGAAATGTTTGAAGCTACTGACTGAATGAAAGGAGCTGGCATCTCACTCTCTTTGAATCTTCTTTATCATGCTAGGATTAACAGGAAAAAGCAAAAAATTTCAGAATTGCACCTTGCAATGTGGAGATATTACTGTTTGTGCATTTACAATATTCATTGATTTTTGCCATTGAAAAACGTCCAGAAATGTTTGAAGCTACTGACTGAATGAAAGGAGCTGGCATCTCACTCTCTTTGAATCTTCTTTATCATGCTAGGATTAGCAGGAAAAAGCAAAAAATTTCAGAATTGCACCTTGCAATGTGGAGATATTACTGTTTGTGCATTTACAATATTCATTGATTTTTGCCATTGAAAAACATGTTTTTCATATACCAGAAATGTTTGAAGCTACTGACTGAATGAAAGGAGCTGGCATCTCACTCTCTTTGAATCTTCTTTATCATGCTAGGATTAACAGGAAAAAGCAAAAAATTTCAGAATTGCACCTTGCAATGTGGAGATATTACTGTTTGTGCATTTACAATATTCATTGATTTTTGCCATTGAAAAACGTCCAGAAATGTTTGAAGCTACTGACTGAATGAAAGGAGCTGGCATCTCACTCTCTTTGAATCTTCTTTATCATGCTAGGATTAGCAGGAAAAAGCAAAAAATTTCTGAATTGCACCTTGCAATGTGGAGATATTACTGTTTGTGCATTTACAATATTCATTGATTTTTGCCATTGAAAAACATGTTTTTCATATACCAGAAATGTTTGAAGCTACTGACTGAATGAAAGGAGCTGGCATCTCACTCTCTTTGAATCTTCTTTATCATGCTAGGATTAGCAGGAAAAAGCAAAAAATTTCAGAATTGCACCTTGCAATGTGGAGATATTACTGTTTGTGCATTTACAATATTCATTGATTTTTGCCATTGAAAAACATGTTTTTCATATACCAGAAATGTTTGAAGCTACTGACTGAATGAAAGGAGCTGGCATCTCACTCTCTTTGAATCTTCTTTATCATGCTAGGATTAACAGGAAAAAGCAAAAAATTTCAGAATTGCACCTTGCAATGTGGAGATATTACTGTTTGTGCATTTACAATATTCATTGATTTTTGCCATTGAAAAACGTCCAGAAATGTTTGAAGCTACTGACTGAATGAAAGGAGCTGGCATCTCACTCTCTTTGAATCTTCTTTATCATGCTAGGATTAGCAGGAAAAAGCAAAAAATTTCAGAATTGCACCTTGCAATGTGGAGATATTACTGTTTGTGCATTTACAATATTCATTGATTTTTGCCATTGAAAAACATGTTTTTCATATACCAGAAATGTTTGAAGCTACTGACTGAATGAAAGGAGCTGGCATCTCACTCTCTTTGAATCTTCTTTATCATGCTAGGATTAGCAGGAAAAAGCAAAAAATTTCAGAATTGCACCTTGCAATGTGGAGATATTACTGTTTGTGCATTTACAATATTCATTGATTTTTGCCATTGAAAAACGTCCAGAAATGTTTGAAGCTACTGACTGAATGAAAGGAGCTGGCATCTCACTCTCTTTGAATCTTCTTTATCATGCTAGGATTAGCAGGAAAAAGCAAAAAATTTCAGAATTGCACCTTGCAATGTGGAGATATTACTGTTTGTGCATTTACAATATTCATTGATTTTTGCCATTGAAAAACATGTTTTTCATATACCAGAAATGTTTGAAGCTACTGACTGAATGAAAGGAGCTGGCATCTCACTCTCTTTGAATCTTCTTTATCATGCTAGGATTAGCAGGAAAAAGCAAAAAATTTCAGAATTGCACCTTGCAATGTGGAGATATTACTGTTTGTGCATTTACAATATTCATTGATTTTTGCCATTGAAAAACGTCCAGAAATGTTTGAAGCTACTGACTGAATGAAAGGAGCTGCCATCTCACTCTCTTTGAATCTTCTTTATCATGCTAGGATTAGCAGGAAAAAGCAAAAAATTTCAGAATTGCACCTTGCAATGTGGAGATATTACTGTTTGTGCATTTACAATATTCATTGATTTTTGCCATTGAAAAACATGTTTTTCATATACCAGAAATGTTTGAAGCTACTGACTGAATGAAAGGAGCTGGCATCTCACTCTCTTTGAATCTTCTTTATCATGCTAGGATTAGCAGGAAAAAGCAAAAAATTTCAGAATTGCACCTTGCAATGTGGAGATATTACTGTTTGTGCATTTACAATATTCATTGATTTTTGCCATTGAAAAACGTCCAGAAATGTTTGAAGCTACTGACTGAATGAAAGGAGCTGGCATCTCACTCTCTTTGAATCTTCTTTATCATGCTAGGATTAGCAGGAAAAAGCAAAAAATTTCAGAATTGCACCTTGCAATGTGGAGATATTACTGTTTGTGCATTTACAATATTCATTGATTTTTGCCATTGAAAAACATGTTTTTCATATACCAGAAATGTTTGAAGCTACTGACTGAATGAAAGGAGCTGGCATCTCACTCTCTTTGAATCTTCTTTATCATGCTAGGATTAGCAGGAAAAAGCAAAAAATTTCAGAATTGCACCTTGCAATGTGGAGATATTACTGTTTGTGCATTTACAATATTCATTGATTTTTGCCATTGAAAAACGTCCAGAAATGTTTGAAGCTACTGACTGAATGAAAGGAGCTGCCATCTCACTCTCTTTGAATCTTCTTTATCATGCTAGGATTAGCAGGAAAAAGCAAAAAATTTCAGAATTGCACCTTGCAATGTGGAGATATTACTGTTTGTGCATTTACAATATTCATTGATTTTTGCCATTGAAAAACGTTTTTCATATACCAGAAATGTTTGAAGCTACTGACTGAATGAAAGGAGCTGGCATCTCACTCTCTTTGAATCTTCTTTATCATGCTAGGATTAACAGGAAAAAGCAAAAAATTTCAGAATTGCACCTTGCAATGTGGAGATATTACTGTTTGTGCATTTACAATATTCATTGATTTTTGCCATTGAAAAACGTCCAGAAATGTTTGAAGCTACTGACTGAATGAAAGGAGCTGGCATCTCGCTCTCTTTGAATCTTCTTTATCATGCTAGGATTAACAGGAAAAAGCTAAAAATTTCAGAATTGCACCTTGCAATGTGGAGATATTACTGTTTGTGCATTTAGAATATTCATTGATTTTTGCCATTGAAAAACATGTTTTTCATATACCAGAAATGTTTGAAGCTACTGACTGAATGAAAGGAGCTGGCATCTCACTCTCTTTGAATCTTCTTTATCATGCTAGGATTACCAGGAAAAAGCAAAAAATTTCAGAATTGCGCCTTGCAATGTGGAGATATTACTGTTTGTGCATTTACAATATTCATTGATTTTTGCCATTGAAAAACATGTTTTTCATATACCAGAAATGTTTGAAGCTACTGACTGAATGAAAGGAGCTGGCATCTCACTCTCTTTGAATCTTCTTTATCATGCTAGGATTAGCAGGAAAAAGCAAAAAATTTCAGAATTGCACCTTGCAATGTGGAGATATTACTGTTTGTGCATTTACAATATTCATTGATTTTTGCCATTGAAAAACATGTTTTTCATATACCAGAAATGTTTGAAGCTACTGACTGAATGAAAGGAGCTGGCATCTCACTCTCTTTGAATCTTCTTTATCATGCTAGGATTAACAGGAAAAAGCAAAAAATTTCAGAATTGCACCTTGCAATGTGGAGATATTACTGTTTGTGCATTTACAATATTCATTGATTTTTGCCATTGAAAAACGTCCAGAAATGTTTGAAGCTACTGACTGAATGAAAGGAGCTGGCATCTCACTCTCTTTGAATCTTCTTTATCATGCTAGGATTAGCAGGAAAAAGCAAAAAATTTCAGAATTGCACCTTGCAATGTGGAGATATTACTGTTTGTGCATTTACAATATTCATTGATTTTTGCCATTGAAAAACATGTTTTTCATATACCAGAAATGTTTGAAGCTACTGACTGAATGAAAGGAGCTGGCATCTCACTCTCTTTGAATCTTCTTTATCATTCTAGGATTAACAGGAAAAAGCAAAAAATTTCAGAATTGCACCTTGCAATGTGGAGATATTACTGTTTGTGCATTTACAATATTCATTGATTTTTGCCATTGAAAAACATGTTTTTCATATACCAGAAATGTTTGAAGCTACTGACTGAATGAAAGGAGCTGGCATCTCACTCTCTTTGAATCTTCTTTATCATGCTAGGATTAACAGGAAAAAGCAAAAAATTTCAGAATTGCACCTTGCAATGTGGAGATATTACTGTTTGTGCATTTACAATATTCATTGATTTTTGCCATTGAAAAACGTCCAGAAATGTTTGAAGCTACAGACTGAATGAAAGGAGCTGGCATCTCACTCTCTTTGAATCTTCTTTATCATGCTAGGATTAGCAGGAAAAAGCAAAAAATTTCTGAATTGCACCTTGCAATGTGGAGATATTACTGTTTGTGCATTTACAATATTCATTGATTTTTGCCATTGAAAAACATGTTTTTCATATACCAGAAATGTTTGAAGCTACTGACTGAATGAAAGGAGCTGGCATCTCACTCTCTTTGAATCTTCTTTATCATGCTAGGATTAGCAGGAAAAAGCAAAAAATTTCAGAATTGCACCTTGCAATGTGGAGATATTACTGTTTGTGCATTTACAATATTCATTGATTTTTGCCATTGAAAAACATGTTTTTCATATACCAGAAATGTTTGAAGCTACTGACTGAATGAAAGGAGCTGGCATCTCACTCTCTTTGAATCTTCTTTATCATGCTAGGATTAGCAGGAAAAAGCAAAAAATTTCAGAATTGCACCTTGCAATGTGGAGATATTACTGTTTGTGCATTTACAATATTCATTGATTTTTGCCATTGAAAAACGTCCAGAAATGTTTGAAGCTACTGACTGAATGAAAGGAGCTGGCATCTCACTCTCTTTGAATCTTCTTTATCATGCTAGGATTAGCAGGAAAAAGCAAAAAATTTCAGAATTGCACCTTGCAATGTGGAGATATTACTGTTTGTGCATTTACAATATTCATTGATTTTTGCCATTGAAAAACATGTTTTTCATATACCAGAAATGTTTGAAGCTACTGACTGAATGAAAGGAGCTGGCATCTCACTCTCTTTGAATCTTCTTTATCATGCTAGGATTAGCAGGAAAAAGCAAAAAATTTCAGAATTGCACCTTGCAATGTGGAGATATTACTGTTTGTGCATTTACAATATTCATTGATTTTTGCCATTGAAAAACGTCCAGAAATGTTTGAAGCTACTGACTGAATGAAAGGAGCTGGCATCTCACTCTCTTTGAATCTTCTTTATCATGCTAGGATTAGCAGGAAAAAGCAAAAAATTTCAGAATTGCACCTTGCAATGTGGAGATATTACTGTTTGTGCATTTACAATATTCATTGATTTTTGCCATTGAAAAACGTTTTTCATATACCAGAAATGTTTGAAGCTACTGACTGAATGAAAGGAGCTGGCATCTCACTCTCTTTGAATCTTCTTTATCATGCTAGGATTAACAGGAAAAAGCAAAAAATTTCAGAATTGCACCTTGCAATGTGGAGATATTACTGTTTGTGCATTTACAATATTCATTGATTTTTGCCATTGAAAAACGTCCAGAAATGTTTGAAGCTACTGACTGAATGAAAGGAGCTGGCATCTCGCTCTCTTTGAATCTTCTTTATCATGCTAGGATTAACAGGAAAAAGCTAAAAATTTCAGAATTGCACCTTGCAATGTGGAGATATTACTGTTTGTGCATTTACAATATTCATTGATTTTTGCCATTGAAAAACATGTTTTTCATATACCAGAAATGTTTGAAGCTACTGACTGAATGAAAGGAGCTGGCATCTCACTCTCTTTGAATCTTCTTTATCATGCTAGGATTAGCAGGAAAAAGCAAAAAATTTCAGAATTGCGCCTTGCAATGTGGAGATATTACTGTTTGTGCATTTACAATATTCATTGATTTTTGCCATTGAAAAACATGTTTTTCATATACCAGAAATGTTTGAAGCTACTGACTGAATGAAAGGAGCTGGCATCTCACTCTCTTTGAATCTTCTTTATCATGCTAGGATTAGCAGGAAAAAGCAAAAAATTTCAGAATTGCACCTTGCAATGTGGAGATATTACTGTTTGTGCATTTACAATATTCATTGATTTTTGCCATTGAAAAACATGTTTTTCATATACCAGAAATGTTTGAAGCTACTGACTGAATGAAAGGAGCTGGCATCTCACTCTCTATGAATCTTCTTTATCATGCTAGGATTAACAGGAAAAAGCAAAAAATTTCAGAATTGCACCTTGCAATGTGGAGATATTACTGTTTGTGCATTTACAATATTCATTGATTTTTGCCATTGAAAAACGTCCAGAAATGTTTGAAGCTACTGACTGAATGAAAGGAGCTGGCATCTCACTCTCTTTGAATCTTCTTTATCATGCTAGGATTAGCAGGAAAAAGCAAAAAATTTCAGAATTGCACCTTGCAATGTGGAGATATTACTGTTTGTGCATTTACAATATTCATTGATTTTTGCCATTGAAAAACATGTTTTTCATATACCAGAAATGTTTGAAGCTACTGACTGAATGATATGAGCTGGCATCTCACTCTCTTTGAATCTTCTTTATCATTCTAGGATTAACAGGAAAAAGCAAAAAATTTCAGAATTGCACCTTGCAATGTGGAGATATTACTGTTTGGGCATTTACAATATTCATTGATTTTTGCCATTGAAAAACATGTTTTTCATATACCAGAAATGTTTGAAGCTACTGACTGAATGAAAGGAGCTGGCATCTCACTCTCTTTGAATCTTCTTTATCATGCTAGGATTAACAGGAAAAAGCAAAAAATTTCAGAATTGCACCTTGCAATGTGGAGATATTACTGTTTGTGCATTTACAATATTCATTGATTTTTGCCATTGAAAAACGTCCAGAAATGTTTGAAGCTACAGACTGAATGAAAGGAGCTGGCATCTCACTCTCTTTGAATCTTCTTTATCATGCTAGGATTAGCAGGAAAAAGCAAAAAATTTCTGAATTGCACCTTGCAATGTGGAGATATTACTGTTTGTGCATTTACAATATTCATTGATTTTTGCCATTGAAAAACATGTTTTTCATATACCAGAAATGTTTGAAGCTACTGACTGAATGAAAGGAGCGGGCATCTCACTCTCTTTGTTTTACCATATTTTTTTATTTTTAATAAACAATTTAACAGGGGAATAGCACACGTAGCATAAAAGTAGTGACAAAAGAATATTCATAATAAGGGAAAAATTCTGAGGGAAGGGAAAGGGAAAGGGAACAAACGGGAATGGATAATCAGGAAAGATGGGAGAAATTTGTTCGTCAAATAGTATATACGATAATACAGAAATTTGAACACTTTAAACACACATTACTATCATTAGCAAAATTAAACATATTAATGAGCTAAACACGACACACATTAAGATGTTCCAGCGTTATGAGAGGGTTGAGGGAATTTAGTGAGCCAAATATCCCACTTCCTAGAAAATTTAAGTAAATTATTGTTGATAAGGGCAAATCTGAGTTCAAATATTCTATGGAGATTCATCTTATCAACTAAGTCCTCCAAAGTGGGGACATATGACTTTCTCCAATAAAAAGCCAATGCGTTCTTACACACTGAAAATAAGTGAATCACCAAAGATCTTTCAAACGACTTATATGGTTCAAGATCTAAGGATAGTAAAGCCATTTGAGGGGTCAATACTACAGGTCTGCCTAAAAGGTCATCTACCAAAGAAGAGATCTGAGCCCATAGATTCCGGATTTTAGGGCAGCTCCAAAAGAGATGTAAAAGATCTCCCCTAAGGCCGCACTCCCTCCAACAAAGGGGAGAGTTGCTGGGCTTTATATGGTGAAGCCTGATTGGAGTGTAATACCATCTGGTTAGAATTTTGAAGTAAGCCTCTTGTAAGGGCATAGATATATTAGAGGCCTGAGAAAAAAGAACAGCACTCTCCCATTGATCGGATTGGAAATTGAGTTTTAGATCTTTTTCCCAGCGTATCATGTAGAGGTGTTTTTGGAAGGAAAGATCATTATTGAAGCTGTTATATATGTGTCTCAGGCTCCAAAAAATTTTGTGGGATGGGTTGCTTAACAGGTTCACCGAGGTTTCAGAAACAATAAGTTTACCAGAAATAAATTCCAGAATAATGCTCTTTAAATGAGAGTATAAAAAGAAATCAGAGGAAGGTAAGTTGAATCTTTTTTTAAGAGTTTGGAAAGGAATAAAGGCAGAAGCTTCATAGAAGTCTCCAATTTTCCTTAACCCTTTATTGTCCCACTGATCTGGAATGGAAGAGTTATACAGATCAGCAACAAAACCAATTGGAAAGTTTTTGACAAAAGAAAACTTATCCCTATCAGAATCTCTTAGGGGACTCTTTTTCTTTCTTTTGGCGATTTTTTTCCAGGCGTCAATAATCGCCTGGAAAATAGGATGGGAAGAATCATGAGTGCACTGTTTAAAGAGATGCCTAAGTAACAATTCCCGGGGAGAAGAACCATTATTTAAGAAGGTCTCCAGAGTCATCCAAGCTGGGGGACTATCAGAATTAAACCAATTACTGCTCTGTTTGATGAGGTTTGCCAAATAGTAAGCGGAAATATTAGGGTGGCTCAGACCTCCGTTGCACTTATTCTTGTACAATATATCTGCAGATATCCTCGCACGTTTATTATCCCAGACATAGGAATTAATCTGATTTTGAATTTTTTGAATAAAGATGTGAGAAATAGTTAAAGGTAAGTTGCGGAAAAAATACAAGATTTTGGGTAGAACAAACATCTTAATAGAGAGGACTCTACCCCACCATGACAAATCTCTTTTCAAAAATTCCATCAAATCTCCACGGACGATATCCTCAATCAGAACCAGGTTGTCAGAAATTGTTGAGTTAATAGTTTTACCAATACTGATCCCCAAATAAGTCAGATTGCGTTTAGCCAAACCGAAGGAAAATCTCGAGTGTAAAACCTCTCTCGTCTGACGGTCCAGATTAATGTTTAAAAGTTTAGACTTCTCATTATTGATCTTAAAATAAGAAATCTGAGAGAATAGTTCTAGAACCTTCGAAACTTCCGCAACCGAATTTACTGGGTCCAGCAAGGAAAGCATAACATCATCTGCAAAGAGGCCAATTTTAAATTCTCGAGATGGGGTAGAAATCCCCCTAATGTCAGTGTTTTCTCTAATCCTCTGTGCCAAAGGCTCCATAGCCAGGACAAAGAGAAGGGGGGAAAGTGGGCAACCCTGTCTAGTACCATTTGTGATAGGGATTGGATTTGAGAGATAATTGTTAACATAAATTTTTGCTTGGGGGTTAGAATAAAGGGCCATAATTGAAGAGAGAAATTTGTTATCAAAACCGAATTTAATAAGGGTGAGTTTAAGGTATAGCCAATTTAACCTGTCGAAAGCTTTTTCAGCGTCTAAAGCAAGCAATGAAGTTGGGAGTTTCGCCGTATTTATCACCTTAATAATATTCAGAAGTCTTCTAGAGCCATCAGTTGCTTGCCTCCCACCAACGAAGCCAATCTGATCGTCGTTGATGAGAGATGGGAGAATAGTCGATAAACGATTGGCCAGAATTTTCGAATATATCTTAATATCAGTGTTAATTAGCGAAATGGGCCTATAATTTTTAACATTATCTCTCTCGTCCTTAGACTTGGGTATTAGGGTAATGGTGGCTTCCAGCATTTCTGAGGGGAAGGAGCTTATTGAGGAAGCATGATTGAAAATTTTCGTGAGAGGGGAAGAAAGTAGGTCACAAAAAGTTTTATAATACTCATTGATGAACCCATCTGGACCCGGAGCCTTGAAATCTTTAAGTTGCTTTATTGTGTTAATAATTTCAAGGTTAGAAAAAGGCTTATTCAATGACTCGTGATCCAGAGGGCTCAATTTCGGTAGGTTAATGGAGGATAAAAATTTGTTGATTGCATCTGGGTGAGGATGGGAAATTAGAGGATCAGTTTTGATGTTGTAGAGTTTTTTGTAAAAATTTGCAAACTGGTTCACTATATCTTTAGGGTGGCAAAACGTTATTCCACTATTGTTTTTTATTTTATCTATTCTATTAATTGCTCTTTTACATTTGACTAGGCGGGCCATAAAGCGGGTAGGTTTATTTAGAGCCGCATAGTAATTAAATTTTGATTTCCGAATAATTGCATCATAGGAGGAAGAAATTTCTGATTTTAGCTCTACCCTTAAATTTGAGAGTTCTTTTTGAATTATTGGGGAAGGGGAAGGAAGATTAATTTGCTCTAATTCTTTTTCCCTAATCAGTTTTTGAAGAGAATTAATTTTTGATCTTTTTTCTTTTTTTTCAGATGAGGATATCTGCATTAGTACACCACGAAGGACGGCCTTGTGAGCGCACCAGCTGGAGAAGGGATTAGATAAATCTGGGGTATCGTTCTCCCTAAAATAATCAGAAATAGCTTTTTCAATAATTTTTTTGTTTTTGGGGTTATGAATAAGTGAAGATCTACATTTCCAAAGAAATCCATTTTTAATAAGAGGACCAATATGAATTTCACATGACATAGGGGCATGATCTGATAGAGACCTAAGGCCTATAGATACGTTAGAAAATTTGGGTAAAGAAAAAACGTCAGTTATTATTAGGTCAATTCTAGAGGCCGTTTGGTGCGCATCCGAAAAATGGGAGAATTCTTTGGAGGTAGTTTGCAGACATCTAAATGTATCAAATAGTTCATTTTTATAAAGCCAATTGTTTAGCGTCGGGTATAAATGACGGCTGGGGGAGGAAGAGTCCATATGCCCGTCCGGGACCATGTTGAAGTCTCCCAAAAAAATCAATTCCCCTCTCCTAACCTCTTCAACCTTTCTAAAAACCTTATTCAAAAAGGGTATTTGCTTTTTATTTGGGGCGTATAGGTTAACAACAGTGCACTCATGATTATTCAGTTTACAGAGCAATATATGGAACCTTCCATTGACATCTTTATGCTGATCTAAAAACTCAAATGGGACAGAATCTCTGATCACTGTAGCTACACCGGCTTTTTTCCGGTCGCTAGTGGATTCAAATATATGAGGGTAGCGTTTGTGGGTGAAGGTAGGGTGTTTTCCCTCGGCAAACCTTGTCTCCTGAAGACACGCAACATCAGCACCAAGATGACCCAATTCCTTCCAAAGGGAGAATCTCTTATTGGGACTGTTTAGGCCTCTTACATTATAGGTGATGATCTTGATAGGCATAGGTAAATTAATAATTAAAGTAAGTCAAAAGGAGAGGGGTCAGTTGGTCCAACAAATTCCCAAAAAATAAAAATCAACCGACAATCAAAGCTGGAATACAATATCTCTAATATTAATTCAAAGATAGTAATAACAATAACCAATTATTCAAAGAAAAAGAAAAAAAAAACGAATCAAAATATCTCCTGAGGGAACCTTCACCGAAAAGGTTCTCCCTCAGATTGGGGGGAAAAATAATGTGGACAAACCATGAAGGCTAAATATAAAGAAGAATGATAAATTTATTATAGCATGTTAGGTGAGGTGAAAAAATGAGATTATTTTTAAAGAGGGCTCCCGAGGGAGTAGTGTTTATCATTTCAGCGGTGAGGTGCCTTTGTAAGTTTGTAGGGAATGTCTTTTATAAAATCAAAAAATTTAGGGCCTTCATCAGGATCTGTAAGAGTGAATGTTTTCCGGTTAAAGAAAATCAGCAACTTTACTGGAAAGCCCCACCTATATGGGATATTCATATCCCTCAGTCTATCTGTGGTCGATTTGTATGACCTTCTTGCATCCATGGTTTCTTTGGAAAAATCGGAGAAGATTTTTAGGTGCGAGAAAGGCTCTGGAAAAGTCCTATTTTCCCTGATATAATTCAAGATTCTCTCTTTGGTCGAGAAGAAATGTAACCTAACTATTACATCCCTAGGAAGATCCGAGGAAATGGAGGTCGGACGAAATAAGCGATGGGCCCTATCAATGATAAGATCCTGCTCAGAAAGGGATGGGATTGTCTTGTGAAATAAGTCTTTGAGAAACGCCGAGATATCTGAGGGAGAAACATCCTCAGATATGCCTCTAATTTTCAAATTATTTCTCCTACTCCTATCCTCCAAATCCGCAACTTTTAATCTGAGTCTTTTAAGCTCAGATTTAATTTCTAGATTATCAGAAGAGACAGACTCTACCCTTCCCTCCACCGTTTCAAGTCTTTTAGTGTTTTCCTCCAATTTAAGACCAAAAGCTTCCAAAGTAGATTTCATGGTGTCTACCTGTTTCTCGAAGCCCAGTTTCATATTTCTGTCAATTGTCTTTAAAAGATTGTCCAGATATGAACCAAGGTCGGTATTTCCCAACTCTTGTGAAATGGGCATTTTGACCGGGACACTAAGCGTAGGGTCTGGGGACGAAGGGGAAAAGTCCTTTTTAGCACGTCTCTTATCTGGACTAGGATTAGGAGACGTGTCCGAGGATTCCTCCTCCGAACTCGTAGCCAATGAAGAATACTTGTTGCTCCAGGCTCCTGGGTCCCTTCTCTTTGATGAGATGGAAATATCCATCTCTTCCACTTTTTTTTCTTTAACTACGATAGAAGGGGCAGGTTTAGCATCAGGAATTCTCTGTGGTTTTGGAGATAATAGACTTTTAGAAGATTCTTTGGTGGGAGAGCTTATTTTAGAACTCAGTCTGTCTTCCGGATTTCTATGAGGTGATCTGGACTTAAGAGGACTGACAGTATTAACAGCATCTTCTGATGGGTTTGAAAATGAAAAGCGTTGGGAGGACTTCGCTCTAACCGCACTAGTTTTAAGGGGAGCTTCCAAAGACTTTTGGGTATTTTTTTTATTAGCCGCCATTATAAAATATCAGACCTATGGGTATATATATATAGAAAAACACTAAAATAACACTAGAAATATTTGACCTAAAGGGTGGACAAAAGACTTTAGGGTTGCAAAATGACTGGGAACAATGGCTAGAAGAAATTTGCGTTAAACAAATATCAATCCAACAAGAGGCAATCAATACCCTTAAAAACTGCAATATTATGTACCCCCTAAAATACAATCCTTAAAATATAAATTACCATCAAAAGTAACAAAAAAATAATGAAATTGACCTGAGGGATAAAAATAAAAGGCACATATATTTCTTAACATGAAACTAATTATTATGGAGGCTTGCAAATCTGTAGAGTTCCATGGGCACCAACTGTTATATATATATCAAGTAGCGTAGTCACAGGGTATATATGTGAGGGCAGAAACAGATCCTCCTATCCCTCCCCTCCCCTCAGAGTCAAGTCTCGCAGTCAAGATGATATTACACCGTTTGGGGTTTAATAAACCTCTGTATCAGTAATAATATAGAATCAGCACCATGGACAGCAGTTCAGAGCGACGCTGCAGCAGGAGGCAGGAGAAATTGACTGGTATAAGTTCAGCACCATGGACAGCAGTTCAGACCAATACAAGATCAGCACCATGGACAGCAGCTCAAATCAGCACCATGGACAGCAGTGTAGAGCGACGCCGCAGCAGAGGGCAGGAGAATCTGATCAGCACCATGGACAGCAGTGCTGAGCTACGCCGCAGCAGGGGGCGGGAGATTCAAAGAATATCAGCTGATTGGAAGTGTGTGACAGTGGAGGGTAGCGGGGCTGCTGCAGCGGGGGACCAGAGGCAAAAATCAAAGCGCAGCAGCGCTGTCACAGAAGGGGGAGGCAGTCACAGGGGTCTGCAGGGTCCAGACACCATAAAAACATACACAGCAGAGCGGCACAGCGGGGGTATATAGAACGGACCTCGGCACCGGCGGCACTCAACAGCTGGGAGCAGGGGGAGCGGAGCAGCTTCTTATCAGGGGGAAGAGGGATGCCGCCGCCACTATATGGAACCTGGGGACGTGGGGACACCGGCAATGCTCGTTATCAGAGTGAACAGCTGATATGCCGGCTCCGGAGCAGAGGAGGGGGGACCGCTACTATGTGAACAGCCCGGAGCGCAGGTAACAGCCGCAAAGGAGAGGAGAGAGCCGGGTGCAGACAGCAGCGGTGGCAGTGAGCCGAGGGGGGGGAAAGGGACGCAGCAGCTTCACAGGGACACCAGGGGACACCGTTACCACCGGAGCAGCCCCAGAACCACGGCAACAGACCCCCAGAAACCCGATAAAAGCCCCGGCTTCAGCCAGGGCTTATCTGACCTGTACAGAAGTAATCAGTATGCAGTCCCGCTCCGTCTCAGTCTCCTGAACTCCGCGTCGTACAGGCTAGGCTAGGCTCACGGTCCCTTGTCGGCAGCAGGGGTCTTATCCACGGGGACCAGTGGGGTTGGGAATCTTTGGTCCGGAGGTGGCAGCGCCTCTTCTTTATGGAGTAAGGTCCTGCGGGTCCGGTCCGGACCTCCGTGAAGTAACGATAGTTGATTGCAGGGCAGGGATTTCCAAGCTGTCGCCGGTGTCCCGGTCTCAGTCCCCTCTTCTCTTTTCTTTCTTGGATCCGTTGAAAGAACAGCTGAAACTGCTGTAGGGTCCCGCTCCCAAAGTAAAAGGCGGAGCAGAGCAGACCTTTACTGCTATTCCAGTCACTTCAAAGCAGCGCTGCTGAGCGACTGGAAACAAGAAAAGGGCCGCAGAGTGACTGGAATCAAGAAAAGGGCCGCCAGTGATCGCCTGGGTGTCAGAACCAGAACCAAAATGTGCCACCCCGTGGATTAAAAATAAGCTCTGACAACAGTCAGGGGGCCCAGTATATAATGTTCAGTTAAATGAAGTGAGAGAAATATGTGCCCCCACCGATCTGTGAGCTTAAAGGGGCACGTCACAGCCTCAGGGACTGGAATGCTCATCAGGACTTACCGCAGCTGCATATAAAGCCTGCTGGTAGTCCTTAAGTCCGGTATAAAACGATGTAATCCTGGGTCCGGAGGTAGAAGGGCATAAATGGGTCCACAATCCTGTAGGGCCACGTTACAGAGTCACTTCAATGGTGGATTCTGAGCCTCACCCAAATGTCTGAGCACAAAACATCTCCAGGGTTGATGGGGTTAGCAGGGATTCTTTGGTGTCAAAATGATCCCTGAATGATAGGAAGTCAAAATATATAAGAATTTTGAAAAAAAATCTTCTTTTTGTTGCTTAAAAAGTAGCTTTAAAGCGAAGCCCTCAGGGAGCTCAGGATCAAGCTGCCATCTCGTCCTGTGCTCAGGCCACTCCCCCATCTCACTCTCTTTGAATCTTCTTTATCATGCTAGGATTAGCAGGAAAAAGCAAAAAATTTCAGAATTGCACCTTGCAATGCGGAGATATTACTGTTTGTGCATTTACAATATTCATTGATTTTTGCCATTGAAAAACATGTTTTTCATATACCAGAAATGTTTGAAGCTACTGACTGAATGAAAGGAGCTGGCATCTCACTCTCTTTGAATCTTCTTTATCATGCTAGGATTAACAGGAAAAAGCAAAAAATTTCAGAATTGCACCTTGCAATGTGGAGATATTACTGTTTGTGCATTTACAATATTCATTGATTTTTCCCATTGAAAAACGTCCAGAAATGTTTGAAGCTACTGACTGAATGAAAGGAGCTGGCATCTCACTCTCTTTGAATCTTCTTTATCATGCTAGGATTAGCAGGAAAAAGCAAAAAATTTCAGAATTGCACCTTGCAATGTGGAGATATTACTGTTTGTGCATTTACAATATTCATTGATTTTTGCCATTGAAAAACATGTTTTTCATATACCAGAAATGTTTGAAGCTACTGACTGAATGAAAGGAGCTGGCATCTCACTCTCTTTGAATCTTCTTTATCATGCTAGGATTAGCAGGAAAAAGCAAAAAATTTCAGAATTGCACCTTGCAATGTGGAGATATTACTGTTTGTGCATTTACAATATTCATTGATTTTTGCCATTGAAAAACGTCCAGAAATGTTTGAAGCTACTGACTGAATGAAAGGAGCTGGCATCTCACTCTCTTTGAATCTTCTTTATCATGCTAGGATTAGCAGGAAAAAGCAAAAAATTTCAGAATTGCACCTTGCAATGTGGAGATATTACTGTTTGTGCATTTACAATATTCATTGATTTTTGCCATTGAAAAACATGTTTTTCATATACCAGAAATGTTTGAAGCTACTGACTGAATGAAAGGAGCTGGCATCTCATTCTCTTTGAATCTTCTTTATCATGCTAGGATTAGCAGGAAAAAGCAAAAAATTTCAGAATTGCACCTTGCAATGTGGAGATATTACTGTTTGTGCATTTACAATATTCATTGATTTTTGCCATTGAAAAACGTCCAGAAATGTTTGAAGCTACTGACTGAATGAAAGGAGCTGGCATCTCACTCTCTTTGAATCTTCTTTATCATGCTAGGATTAGCAGGAAAAAGCAAAAAATTTCAGAATTGCACCTTGCAATGTGGAGATATTACTGTTTGTGCATTTACAATATTCATTGATTTTTGCCATTGAAAAACGTTTTTCATATACCAGAAATGTTTGAAGCTACTGACTGAATGAAAGGAGCTGGCATCTCACTCTCTTTGAATCTTCTTTATCATGCTAGGATTAACAGGAAAAAGCTAAAAATTTCAGAATTGCACCTTGCAATGTGGAGATATTACTGTTTGTGCATTTACAATATTCATTGATTTTTGCCATTGAAAAACATGTTTTTCATATGCCAGAAATGTTTGAAGCTACTGACTGAATGAAAGGAGCTGGCATCTCACTCTCTTTGAATCTTCTTTATCATGCTAGGATTAGCAGGAAAAAGCAAAAAATTTCAGAATTGCACCTTGCAATGTGGAGATATTACTGTTTGTGCATTTACAATATTCATTGATTTTTGCCATTGAAAAACATGTTTTTCATATACCAGAAATGTTTGAAGCTACTGACTGAATGAAAGGAGCTGGCATCTCACTCTCTTTGAATCTTCTTTATCATGCTAGGATTAGCAGGAAAAAGCAAAAAATTTCAGAATTGCACCTTGCAATGTGGAGATATTACTGTTTGTGCATTTACAATATTCATTGATTTTTGCCATTGAAAAACATGTTTTTCATATACCAGAAATGTTTGAAGCTACTGACTGAATGAAAGGAGCTGGCATCTCACTCTCTTTGAATCTTCTTTATCATGCTAGGATTAACAGGAAAAAGCAAAAAATTTCAGAATTGCACCTTGCAATGTGGAGATATTACTGTTTGTGCATTTACAATATTCATTGATTTTTGCCATTGAAAAACGTCCAGAAATGTTTGAAGCTACTGACTGAATGAAAGGAGCTGGCATCTCACTCTCTTTGAATCTTCTTTATCATGCTAGGATTAACAGGAAAAAGCTAAAAATTTCAGAATTGCACCTTGCAATGTGGAGATATTACTGTTTGTGCATTTACAATATTCATTGATTTTTGCCATTGAAAAACATGTTTTTCATATACCAGAAATGTTTGAAGCTACTGACTGAATGAAAGGAGCTGGCATCTAACATTTCTGGACGTTTTTCAATGGCAAAAATCAATGAATATTGTAAATGCACAAACAGTAATATCTCCACATTGCAAGGTGCAATTCTGAAATTTTTTGCTTTTTCCTGCTAATCCTAGCATGATAAAGAAGATTCAAAGAGAGTGAGATGCCAGCTCCTTTCATTCAGTCAGTAGCTTCAAACATTTCTGGTATATGAAAAACATGTTTTTCAATGGCAAAAATCAATGAATATTGTAAATGCACAAACAGTAATATCTCCACATTGCAAGGTGCAATTCTGAAATTTTTTGCTTTTTCCTGCTAATCCTAGCATGATAAAGAAGATTCAAAGAGAGTGAGATGCCAGCTCCTTTCATTCAGTCAGTAGCTTCAAACATTTCTGGACGTTTTTCAATGGCAAAAATCAATGAATATTGTAAATGCACAAACAGTAATATCTGCACATTGCAAGGTGCAATTCTGAAATTTTTTGCTTTTTCCTGCTAATCCTAGCATGATAAAGAAGATTCAAAGAGAGTGAGATGCCAGCTCCTTTCATTCAGTCAGTAGCTTCAAACATTTCTGGTATATGAAAAACATGTTTTTCAATGGCAAAAATCAATGAATATTGTAAATGCACAAACAGTAATATCTCCACATTGCAAGGTGCAATTCTGAAATTTTTTGCTTTTTCCTGCTAATCCTAGCATGATAAAGAAGATTCAAAGAGAGTGAGATGCCAGCTCCTTTCATTCAGTCAGTAGCTTCAAACATTTCTGGACGTTTTTCAATGGCAAAAATCAATGAATATTGTAAATGCACAAACAGTAATATCTCCACATTGCAAGGTGCAATTCTGAAATTTTTTGCTTTTTCCTGTTAATCCTAGCATGATAAAGAAGATTCAAAGAGAGTGAGATGCCAGCTCCTTTCATTCAGTCAGTAGCTTCAAACATTTCTGGTATATGAAAAACATGTTTTTCAATGGCAAAAATCAATGAATATTGTAAATGCACAAACAGTAATATCTCCACATTGCAAGGTGCAATTCTGAAATTTTTTGCTTTTTCCTGCTAATCCTAGCATGATAAAGAAGATTCAAAGAGAGTGAGATGCCAGCTCCTTTCATTCAGTCAGTAGCTTCAAACATTTCTGGTATATGAAAAACATGTTTTTCAATGGCAAAAATCAATGAATATTGTAAATGCACAAACAGTAATATCTCCACATTGCAAGGTGCAATTCAGAAATTTTTTGCTTTTTCCTGCTAATCCTAGCATGATAAAGAAGATTCAAAGAGAGTGAGATGCCAGCTCCTTTCATTCAGTCAGTAGCTTCAAACATTTCTGGACGTTTTTCAATGGCAAAAATCAATGAATATTGTAAATGCACAAACAGTAATATCTCCACATTGCAAGGTGCAATTCTGAAATTTTTTGCTTTTTCCTGTTAATCCTAGCATGATAAAGAAGATTCAAAGAGAGTGAGATGCCAGCTCCTTTCATTCAGTCAGTAGCTTCAAACATTTCTGGTATATGAAAAACATGTTTTTCAATGGCAAAAATCAATGAATATTGTAAATGCACAAACAGTAATATCTCCACATTGCAAGGTGCAATTCTGAAATTTTTTGCTTTTTCCTGCTAATTCTAGCATGATAAAGAAGATTCAAAGAGAGTGAGATGCCAGCTCCTTTCATTCAGTCAGTAGCTTCAAACATTTCTGGACGTTTTTCAATGGCAAAAATCAATGAATATTGTAAATGCACAAACAGTAATATCTCCACATTGCAAGGTGCAATTCTGAAATTTTTTGCTTTTTCCTGTTAATCCTAGCATGATAAAGAAGATTCAAAGAGAGTGAGATGCCAGCTCCTTTCATTCAGTCAGTAGCTTCAAACATTTCTGGTATATGAAAAACATGTTTTTCAATGGCAAAAATCAATGAATATTGTAAATGCACAAACAGTAATATCTCCACATTGCAAGGTGCAATTCTGAAATTTTTTGCTTTTTCCTGCTAATCCTAGCATGATAAAGAAGATTCAAAGAGAGTGAGATGCCAGCTCCTTTCATTCAGTCAGTAGCTTCAAACATTTCTGGTATATGAAAAACATGTTTTTCAATGGCAAAAATCAATGAATATTGTAAATGCACAAACAGTAATATCTCCACATTGCAAGGCGCAATTCTGAAATTTTTTGCTTTTTCCTGCTAATCCTAGCATGATAAAGAAGATTCAAAGAGAGTGAGATGCCAGCTCCTTTCATTCAGTCAGTAGCTTCAAACATTTCTGGTATATGAAAAACATGTTTTTCAATGGCAAAAATCAATGAATATTGTAAATGCACAAACAGTAATATCTCCACATTGCAAGGTGCAATTCTGAAATTTTTAGCTTTTTCCTGTTAATCCTAGCATGATAAAGAAGATTCAAAGAGAGCGAGATGCCAGCTCCTTTCATTCAGTCAGTAGCTTCAAACATTTCTGGACGTTTTTCAATGGCAAAAATCAATGAATATTGTAAATGCACAAACAGTAATATCTCCACATTGCAAGGTGCAATTCTGAAAATTTTTGCTTTTTCCTGTTAATCCTAGCATGATAAAGAAGATTCAAAGAGAGTGAGATGCCAGCTCCTTTCATTCAGTCAGTAGCTTCAAACATTTCTGGTATATGAAAAACGTTTTTCAATGGCAAAAATCAATGAATATTGTAAATGCACAAACAGTAATATCTCCACATTGCAAGGTGCAATTCTGAAATTTTTTGCTTTTTCCTGCTAATCCTAGCATGATAAAGAAGATTCAAAGAGAGTGAGATGCCAGCTCCTTTCATTCAGTCAGTAGCTTCAAACATTTCTGGACGTTTTTCAATGGCAAAAATCAATGAATATTGTAAATGCACAAACAGTAATATCTCCACATTGCAAGGTGCAATTCTGAAATTTTTTGCTTTTTCCTGCTAATCCTAGCATGATAAAGAAGATTCAAAGAGAGTGAGATGCCAGCTCCTTTCATTCAGTCAGTAGCTTCAAACATTTCTGGTATATGAAAAACATGTTTTTCAATGGCAAAAATCAATGAATATTGTAAATGCACAAACAGTAATATCTCCACATTGCAAGGTGCAATTCTGAAATTTTTTGCTTTTTCCTGCTAATCCTAGCATGATAAAGAAGATTCAAAGAGAGTGAGATGCCAGCTCCTTTCATTCAGTCAGTAGCTTCAAACATTTCTGGACGTTTTTCAATGGCAAAAATCAATGAATATTGTAAATGCACAAACAGTAATATCTCCACATTGCAAGGTGCAATTCTGAAATTTTTTGCTTTTTCCTGCTAATCCTAGCATGATAAAGAAGATTCAAAGAGAGTGAGATGCCAGCTCCTTTCATTCAGTCAGTAGCTTCAAACATTTCTGGTATATGAAAAACATGTTTTTCAATGGCAAAAATCAATGAATATTGTAAATGCACAAACAGTAATATCTCCACATTGCAAGGTGCAATTCTGAAATTTTTTGCTTTTTCCTGCTAATCCTAGCATGATAAAGAAGATTCAAAGAGAGTGAGATGGCAGCTCCTTTCATTCAGTCAGTAGCTTCAAACATTTCTGGACGTTTTTCAATGGCAAAAATCAATGAATATTGTAAATGCACAAACAGTAATATCTCCACATTGCAAGGTGCAATTCTGAAATTTTTTGCTTTTTCCTGCTAATCCTAGCATGATAAAGAAGATTCAAAGAGAGTGAGATGCCAGCTCCTTTCATTCAGTCAGTAGCTTCAAACATTTCTGGTATATGAAAAACATGTTTTTCAATGGCAAAAATCAATGAATATTGTAAATGCACAAACAGTAATATCTCCACATTGCAAGGTGCAATTCTGAAATTTTTTGCTTTTTCCTGCTAATCCTAGCATGATAAAGAAGATTCAAAGAGAGTGAGATGCCAGCTCCTTTCATTCAGTCAGTAGCTTCAAACATTTCTGGACGTTTTTCAATGGCAAAAATCAATGAATATTGTAAATGCACAAACAGTAATATCTCCACATTGCAAGGTGCAATTCTGAAATTTTTTGCTTTTTCCTGCTAATCCTAGCATGATAAAGAAGATTCAAAGAGAGTGAGATGCCAGCTCCTTTCATTCAGTCAGTAGCTTCAAACATTTCTGGTATATGAAAAACATGTTTTTCAATGGCAAAAATCAATGAATATTGTAAATGCACAAACAGTAATATCTCCACATTGCAAGGTGCAATTCTGAAATTTTTTGCTTTTTCCTGCTAATCCTAGCATGATAAAGAAGATTCAAAGAGAGTGAGATGCCAGCTCCTTTCATTCAGTCAGTAGCTTCAAACATTTCTGGACGTTTTTCAATGGCAAAAATCAATGAATATTGTAAATGCACAAACAGTAATATCTCCACATTGCAAGGTGCAATTCTGAAATTTTTTGCTTTTTCCTGTTAATCCTAGCATGATAAAGAAGATTCAAAGAGAGTGAGATGCCAGCTCCTTTCATTCAGTCAGTAGCTTCAAACATTTCTGGTATATGAAAAACATGTTTTTCAATGGCAAAAATCAATGAATATTGTAAATGCACAAACAGTAATATCTCCACATTGCAAGGTGCAATTCTGAAATTTTTTGCTTTTTCCTGCTAATCCTAGCATGATAAAGAAGATTCAAAGAGAGTGAGATGCCAGCTCCTTTCATTCAGTCAGTAGCTTCAAACATTTCTGGTATATGAAAAACATGTTTTTCAATGGCAAAAATCAATGAATATTGTAAATGCACAAACAGTAATATCTCCACATTGCAAGGTGCAATTCAGAAATTTTTTGCTTTTTCCTGCTAATCCTAGCATGATAAAGAAGATTCAAAGAGAGTGAGATGCCAGCTCCTTTCATTCAGTCAGTAGCTTCAAACATTTCTGGACGCTTTTCAATGGCAAAAATCAATGAATATTGTAAATGCACAAACAGTAATATCTCCACATTGCAAGGTGCAATTCTGAAATTTTTTGCTTTTTCCTGTTAATCCTAGCATGATAAAGAAGATTCAAAGAGAGTGAGATGCCAGCTCCTTTCATTCAGTCAGTAGCTTCAAACATTTCTGGTATATGAAAAACATGTTTTTCAATGGCAAAAATCAATGAATATTGTAAATGCACAAACAGTAATATCTCCACATTGCAAGGTGCAATTCTGAAATTTTTTGCTTTTTCCTGCTAATCCTAGCATGATAAAGAAGATTCAAAGAGAGTGAGATGCCAGCTCCTTTCATTCAGTCAGTAGCTTCAAACATTTCTGGACGTTTTTCAATGGCAAAAATCAATGAATATTGTAAATGCACAAACAGTAATATCTCCACATTGCAAGGTGCAATTCTGAAATTTTTTGCTTTTTCCTGTTAATCCTAGCATGATAAAGAAGATTCAAAGAGAGTGAGATGCCAGCTCCTTTCATTCAGTCAGTAGCTTCAAACATTTCTGGTATATGAAAAACATGTTTTTCAATGGCAAAAATCAATGAATATTGTAAATGCACAAACAGTAATATCTCCACATTGCAAGGTGCAATTCAGAAATTTTTTGCTTTTTCCTGCTAATCCTAGCATGATAAAGAAGATTCAAAGAGAGTGAGATGCCAGCTCCTTTCATTCAGTCAGTAGCTTCAAACATTTCTGGACGCTTTTCAATGGCAAAAATCAATGAATATTGTAAATGCACAAACAGTAATATCTCCACATTGCAAGGTGCAATTCTGAAATTTTTTGCTTTTTCCTGTTAATCCTAGCATGATAAAGAAGATTCAAAGAGAGTGAGATGCCAGCTCCTTTCATTCAGTCAGTAGCTTCAAACATTTCTGGTATATGAAAAACATGTTTTTCAATGGCAAAAATCAATGAATATTGTAAATGCACAAACAGTAATATCTCCACATTGCAAGGTGCAATTCTGAAATTTTTTGCTTTTTCCTGCTAATCCTAGCATGATAAAGAAGATTCAAAGAGAGTGAGATGCCAGCTCCTTTCATTCAGTCAGTAGCTTCAAACATTTCTGGACGTTTTTCAATGGCAAAAATCAATGAATATTGTAAATGCACAAACAGTAATATCTCCACATTGCAAGGTGCAATTCTGAAATTTTTTGCTTTTTCCTGTTAATCCTAGCATGATAAAGAAGATTCAAAGAGAGTGAGATGCCAGCTCCTTTCATTCAGTCAGTAGCTTCAAACATTTCTGGTATATGAAAAACATGTTTTTCAATGGCAAAAATCAATGAATATTGTAAATGCACAAACAGTAATATCTCCACATTGCAAGGTGCAATTCTGAAATTTTTTGCTTTTTCCTGCTAATCCTAGCATGATAAAGAAGATTCAAAGAGAGTGAGATGCCAGCTCCTTTCATTCAGTCAGTAGCTTCAAACATTTCTGGTATATGAAAAACATGTTTTTCAATGGCAAAAATCAATGAATATTGTAAATGCACAAACAGTAATATCTCCACATTGCAAGGTGCAATTCTGAAATTTTTAGCTTTTTCCTGTTAATCCTAGCATGATAAAGATTCAAAGAGAGTGAGATGCCAGCTCCTTTCATTCAGTCAGTAGCTTCAAACATTTCTGGACGTTTTTCAATGGCAAAAATCAATGAATATTGTAAATGCACAAACAGTAATATCTCCACATTGCAAGGTGCAATTCTGAAATTTTTTGCTTTTTCCTGTTAATCCTAGCATGATAAAGAAGATTCAAAGAGAGTGAGATGCCAGCTCCTTTCATTCAGTCAGTAGCTTCAAACATTTCTGGTATATGAAAAACGTTTTTCAATGGCAAAAATCAATGAATATTGTAAATGCACAAACAGTAATATCTCCACATTGCAAGGTGCAATTCTGAAATTTTTTGCTTTTTCCTGCTAATCCTAGCATGATAAAGAAGATTCAAAGAGAGTGAGATGCCAGCTCCTTTCATTCAGTCAGTAGCTTCAAACATTTCTGGACGTTTTTCAATGGCAAAAATCAATGAATATTGTAAATGCACAAACAGTAATATCTCCACATTGCAAGGTGCAATTCTGAAATTTTTTGCTTTTTCCTGCTAATCCTAGCATGATAAAGAAGATTCAAAGAGAGTGAGATGCCAGCTCCTTTCATTCAGTCAGTAGCTTCAAACATTTCTGGTATATGAAAAACATGTTTTTCAATGGCAAAAATCAATGAATATTGTAAATGCACAAACAGTAATATCTCCACATTGCAAGGTGCAATTCTGAAATTTTTTGCTTTTTCCTGCTAATCCTAGCATGATAAAGAAGATTCAAAGAGAGTGAGATGCCAGCTCCTTTCATTCAGTCAGTAGCTTCAAACATTTCTGGACGTTTTTCAATGGCAAAAATCAATGAATATTGTAAATGCACAAACAGTAATATCTCCACATTGCAAGGTGCAATTCTGAAATTTTTTGCTTTTTCCTGCTAATCCTAGCATGATAAAGAAGATTCAAAGAGAGTGAGATGCCAGCTCCTTTCATTCAGTCAGTAGCTTCAAACATTTCTGGTATATGAAAAACATGTTTTTCAATGGCAAAAATCAATGAATATTGTAAATGCACAAACAGTAATATCTCCACATTGCAAGGTGCAATTCTGAAATTTTTTGCTTTTTCCTGCTAATCCTAGCATGATAAAGAAGATTCAAAGAGAGTGAGATGCCAAGCTCCTTTCATTCAGTCAGTAGCTTCAAACATTTCTGGACGTTTTTCAATGGCAAAAATCAATGAATATTGTAAATGCACAAACAGTAATATCTCCACATTGCAAGGTGCAATTCTGAAATTTTTTGCTTTTTCCTGTTAATCCTAGCATGATAAAGAAGATTCAAAGAGAGTGAGATGCCAGCTCCTTTCATTCAGTCAGTAGCTTCAAACATTTCTGGTATATGAAAAACATGTTTTTCAATGGCAAAAATCAATGAATATTGTAAATGCACAAACAGTAATATCTCCACATTGCAAGGTGCAATTCTGAAATTTTTTGCTTTTTCCTGCTAATCCTAGCATGATAAAGAAGATTCAAAGAGAGTGAGATGCCAGCTCCTTTCGTTCAGTCAGTAGCTTCAAACATTTCTGGTATATGAAAAACATGTTTTTCAATGGCAAAAATCAATGAATATTGTAAATGCACAAACAGTAATATCTCCACATTGCAAGGTGCAATTCTGAAATTTTTTGCTTTTTCCTGTTAATCCTAGCATGATAAAGAAGATTCAAAGAGAGTGAGATGCCAGCTCCTTTCATTCAGTCAGTAGCTTCAAACATTTCTGGTATATGAAAAACATGTTTTTCAATGGCAAAAATCAATGAATATTGTAAATGCACAAACAGTAATATCTCCACATTGCAAGGTGCAATTCTGAAATTTTTTGCTTTTTCCTGTTAATCCTAGCATGATAAAGAAGATACAAAGAGAGTGAGATGCCAGCTCCTTTCATTCAGTCAGTAGCTTCAAACATTTCTGGTATATGAAAAACATGTTTTTCAATGGCAAAAATCAATGAATATTGTAAATGCACAAACAGTAATATCTCCACATTGCAAGGTGCAATTCTGAAATTTTTTGCTTTTTCCTGTTAATCCTAGCATGATAAAGAAGATTCAAAGAGAGTGAGATGCCAGCTCCTTTCATTCAGTCAGTAGCTTCAAACATTTCTGGTATATGAAAAACATGTTTTTCAATGGCAAAAATCAATGAATATTGTAAATGCACAAACAGTAATATCTCCACATTGCAAGGTGCAATTCTGAAATTTTTTGCTTTTTCCTGTTAATCCTAGCATGATAAAGAAGATTCAAAGAGAGTGAGATGCCAGCTCCTTTCATTCAGTCAGTAGCTTCAAACATTTCTGGTATATGAAAAACAAGTTTTTCAATGGCAAAAATCAATGAATATTGTAAATGCACAAACAGTAATATCTCCACATTGCAAGGTGCAATTCTGATATTTTTTGCTTTTTCCTGCTAATCCTAGCATGATAAAGAAGATTCAAAGAGAGTGAGATGCCAGCTCCTTTCATTCAGTCAGTAGCTTCAAACATTTCTGGTATATGAAAAACATGTTTTTCAATGGCAAAAATCAATGAATATTGTAAATGCACAAACAGTAATATCTCCACATTGCAAGGTGCAATTCTGAAATTTTTTGCTTTTTCCTGTTAATCCTAGCATGATAAAGAAGATTCAAAGAGAGTGAGATGCCAGCTCCTTTCATTCAATCAGTAGCTTCAAACATTTCTGGTATATGAAAAACATGTTTTTCAATGGCAAAAATCAATGAATATTGTAAATGCACAAACAGTAATATCTCCACATTGCAAGGTGCAATTCTGAAATTTTTTGCTTTTTCCTGCTAATCCTAGCATGATAAAGAAGATTCAAAGAGAGTGAGATGCCAGCTCCTTTCATTCAGTCAGTAGCTTCAAACATTTCTGGTATATGAAAAACATGTTTTTCAATGGCAAAAATCAATGAATATTGTAAATGCACAAACAGTAATATCTCCACATTGCAAGGTGCAATTCAGAAATTTTTTGCTTTTTCCTGCTAATCCTAGCATGATAAAGAAGATTCAAAGAGAGTGAGATGCCAGCTCCTTTCATTCAGTCAGTAGCTTCAAACATTTCTGGACGTTTTTCAATGGCAAAAATCAATGAATATTGTAAATGCACAAACAGTAATATCTCCACATTGCAAGGTGCAATTCTGAAATTTTTTGCTTTTTCCTGTTAATCCTAGCATGATAAAGAAGATTCAAAGAGAGTGAGATGCCAGCTCCTTTCATTCAGTCAGTAGCTTCAAACATTTCTGGTATATGAAAAACATGTTTTTCAATGGCAAAAATCAATGAATATTGTAAATGCACAAACAGTAATATCTCCACATTGCAAGGTGCAATTCTGAAATTTTTTGCTTTTTCCTGTTAATCCTAGCATGATAAAGAAGATTCAAAGAGAGTGAGATGCCAGCTCCTTTCATTCAGTCAGTAGCTTCAAACATTTCTGGTATATGAAAAACATGTTTTTCAATGGCAAAAATCAATGAATATTGTAAATGCACAAACAGTAATATCTCCACATTGCAAGGTGCAATTCTGAAATTTTTTGCTTTTTCCTGCTAATCCTAGCATGATAAAGAAGATTCAAAGAGAGTGAGATGCCAGCTCCTTTCATTCAGTCAGTAGCTTCAAACATTTCTGGACGTTTTTCAATGGCAAAAATCAATGAATATTGTAAATGCACAAACAGTAATATCTCCACATTGCAAGGTGCAATTCTGAAATTTATTGCTTTTTCCTGTTAATCCTAGCATGATAAAGAAGATTCAAAGAGAGTGAGATGCCAGCTCCTTTCATTCAGTCAGTAGCTTCAAACATTTCTGGTATATGAAAAACATGTTTTTCAATGGCAAAAATCAATGAATATTGTAAATGCACAAACAGTAATATCTCCACATTGCAAGGTGCAATTCTGAAATTTTTTGCTTTTTCCTGCTAATCCTAGCATGATAAAGAATATTCAAAGAGAGTGAGATGCCAGCTCCTTTCATTCAGTCAGTAGCTTCAAACATTTCTGGTATATGAAAAACATGTTTTTCAATGGCAAAAATCAATGAATATTGTAAATGCACAAACAGTAATATCTCCACATTGCAAGGTGCAATTCTGAAATTTTTTGCTTTTTCCTGCTAATCCTAGCATGATAAAGAAGATTCAAAGAGAGTGAGATGCCAGCTCCTTTCATTCAGTCAGTAGCTTCAAACATTTCTGGTATATGAAAAACATGTTTTTCAATGGCAAAAATCAATGAATATTGTAAATGCACAAACAGTAATATCTCCACATTGCAAGGTGCAATTCTGAAATTTTTAGCTTTTTCCTGTTAATCCTAGCATGATAAAGATTCAAAGAGAGTGAGATGCCAGCTCCTTTCATTCAGTCAGTAGCTTCAAACATTTCTGGACGTTTTTCAATGGCAAAAATCAATGAATATTGTAAATGCACAAACAGTAATATCTCCACATTGCAAGGTGCAATTCTGAAATTTTTTGCTTTTTCCTGTTAATCCTAGCATGATAAAGAAGATTCAAAGAGAGTGAGATGCCAGCTCCTTTCATTCAGTCAGTAGCTTCAAACATTTCTGGTATATGAAAAACGTTTTTCAATGGCAAAAATCAATGAATATTGTAAATGCACAAACAGTAATATCTCCACATTGCAAGGTGCAATTCTGAAATTTTTTGCTTTTTCCTGCTAATCCTAGCATGATAAAGAAGATTCAAAGAGAGTGAGATGCCAGCTCCTTTCATTCAGTCAGTAGCTTCAAACATTTCTGGACGTTTTTCAATGGCAAAAATCAATGAATATTGTAAATGCACAAACAGTAATATCTCCACATTGCAAGGTGCAATTCTGAAATTTTTTGCTTTTTCCTGCTAATCCTAGCATGATAAAGAAGATTCAAAGAGAGTGAGATGCCAGCTCCTTTCATTCAGTCAGTAGCTTCAAACATTTCTGGTATATGAAAAACATGTTTTTCAATGGCAAAAAATCAATGAATATTGTAAATGCACAAACAGTAATATCTCCACATTGCACGGTGCAATTCTGAAATTTTTAGCTTTTTCCTGTTAATCCTAGCATGATAAAGTAGATTCAAAGAGAGTGAGATGCCAGCTCCTTTCATTCAGTCAGTAGCTTCAAACATTTCTGGTATATGAAAAACATGTTTTTCAATGGCAAAAATCAATGAATATTGTAAATGCACAAACAGTAATATCTCCACATTGCAAGGTGCAATTCTGAAATTTTTTGCTTTTTCCTGTTAATCCTAGCATGATAAAGAAGATTCAAAGAGAGTGAGATGCCAGCTCCTTTCATTCAGTCAGTAGCTTCAAACATTTCTGGTATATGAAAAACATGTTTTTCAATGGAAAAAATCAATGAATATTGTAAATGCACAAACTGTAATATCTCCACATTGCAAGGTGCAATTCTGAAATTTTTTGCTTTTTCCTGCTACTCCTAGCATGATAAAGAAGATTCAAAGAGAGTGAGATGCCAGCTCCTTTCATTCAGTCAGTAGCTTCAAACATTTCTGGACGTTTTTCAATGGCAAAAATCAATGAATATTGTAAATGCACAAACAGTAATATCTCCACATTGCAAGGTGCAATTCTGAAATTTTTTGCTTTTTCCTGCTAATCCTAGCATGATAAAGAAGATTCAAAGAGAGTGAGATGCCAGCTCCTTTCATTCAGTCAGTAGCTTCAAACATTTCTGGACGTTTTTCAATGGCAAAAATCAATGAATATTGTAAATGCACAAACAGTAATATCTCCACATTTCAAGGTGCAATTCTGAAATTTTTTGCTTTTTCCTGCTAATCCTAGCATGATAAAGAAGATTCAAAGAGAGTGAGATGCCAGCTCCTTTCATTCAGTCAGTAGCTTCAATCATTTCTGGTATATGAATAACATGATGTTTTTCAATGGCAAAAATCAATGAATATTGTAAATGCACAAACAGTAATTTCTCCGCATTGCAAGGTGCAATTCTGAAATTTTTTGCTTTTTCCTGCTCCTCTTAGCATGATAAATAAGATTCAAAGAGAGTGAGATGCCAGCTCCTTTCATTCAGTCAGTAGCTTCAAACATTTCTGGTATAAACATTTCTGGACGTTTTTCAATGGCAAAAATCAATGAATATTGTAAATGCACAAACAGTAATATCTCCACATTGCAAGGTGCAATTCTGAATTTTTTTGCTTTTTACTGCTAACCCTAGCATGATAAAGAAGATTCAAAGAGAGTGAGATGCCAGCTCCTTTCATTCAGTCAGTAGCTTCAAACATTTCTGGACGTTTTTCAATGGCAAAAATCAATGAATATTGTAAATGCACAAACAGTAATATCTCCACATTGCAAGGTGCAATTCTGAAATTTTTTGCTTTTTCCTGCTAAACCTATCATGATAAAGAAGATTCAAAGAGAGTGAGATGCCAGCTCCTTTCATTCAGTCAGTAGCTTCAAACATTTCTGGACGTGTTTCAATGGCAAAAATCAATAAATATTGTAAATGCACAAACAGTAATTTCTCCGCATTGCAAGATGCAATTCTGAAATTTTTTGCTTTTTCCTGCTCCTCTTAGCATGATAAAGAAGATTCAAAGAGAGTGAGATGCCAGCTCCTTTCATTCAGTCAGTAGCTTCAATCATTTCTGGACGTTTTTCAATGGCAAAAATCAATGAATATTGTAAATGCACAAGCAGTAATTTCTCCGCATTGCAAGGTGCAATTCTGAAATTTTTTGCTTTTTCCTGCTCCTCTTAGCATGATAAAGAAGATTCAAAGAGAGTGAGATGCCAGCTCCTTTCATTCAGTCAGTGGCTTCAATCATTTCTGGATGTTTTTCAATGGCAAAAATCAATGAATATTGTAAATGCACAAACAGTAATTTCTCCGCATTGCAAGATGCAATTCTGAAATTTTTTGCTTTTTCCTGCTCCTCTTAGCATGAAAAAGAAGATTCAAAGAGAGTGAGATGCCAGCTCCTTTCATTCAGTCAGTAGCTTCAATCATTTCTGGTATATGAATAACATGATGTTTTTCAATGGCAAAAATCAATGAATATTGTAAATGCACAAACAGTAATTTCTCCGCATTGCAAGGTGCAATTCTGAATTTTTTTGCTTTTTCCTGCTCCTCTTAGCATGATAAAGAAGATTCAAAGAGAGTGAGATGCCAGCTCCTTTCATTCAGTCAGTAGCTTCAATCATTTCTGGACGTTTTTCAATGGCAAAAATCAATGAATATTGTAAATGCACAAACAGTAATTTCTCCGCATTGCAAGGTGCAATTCTGAAATTTTTTGCTTTTTCCTGCTCCTCTTAGCATGATAAAGAAGATTCAAAGAGAGTGAGATGCCAGCTCCTTTCATTCAGTCAGTAGCTTCAATCATTTCTGGACGTTTTTCAATGGCAAAAATCAATGAATATTGTAAATGCACAAACAGTAATTTCTCCGCATTGCAAGGTGCAATTCTGAAATTTTTTGCTTTTTCCTGCTCCTCTTAGCATGATAAAGAAGATTCAAAGAGAGTGAGATGCCAGCTCCTTTCATTCAGTCAGTAGCTTCAAACATTTCTAGTATATGAATAACATGATGTTTTTCAATGGCAAAAATCAATGAATATTGTAAATGCACAAACAGTAATTTCTCCGCATTGCAAGGTGCAATTCTGAAATTTTTTGCTTTTTCCTGCTCCTCTTAGCATGATAAAGAAGATTCAAAGAGAGTGAGATGCCAGCTCCTTTCATTCAGTCAGTAGCTTCAATCATTTCTGGACGTTTTTCAATGGCAAAAATCAATGAATATTGTAAATGCACAAACAGTAATTTCTCCGCATTGCAAGGTTTCAGAATTGCACCTTGCAATGTGGAGATCTTACTGTTTGTGCATTTACAGTATTCATTGATTTTTGCAATTGAAAAACGTCCAGAAATGTTTGAAGCTACTGACTGAATGAAGGGAGCTGGCATCTCACTCACTTTGAATGTTCTTTATCATGCTAGGATTAGCAGGAAAAAGCAAAAAATTTCAGAATTGCACCTTGCAATGTGGAGATATTACTGTTTGTGCATTTACAATATTCATTGATTTTTGCCATTGAAAAACATCATGTTATTCATATACCAGAAATGTTTGAAGCTACTGACTGAATGAAAGGATCTGGCATCTCACTATCTTTGAATCTTCTTTATCATGCTAGGATTAGCAGGAAAAAGCAAAAAATTTCAGAATTGCACCTTGCAATGTTTAGATATTACTGTTTGTGCATTTACAATATTCATTGATTTTTGCCATTGAAAAACGTCCAGAAATGTTTGAAGCTACTGACTGAATGAAAGGAGCTGGCATCTCACTCTATTTGAATCTTCTTTATCATGCTAGGATTAGCAGGAAAAAGCAAAAAATTTCAGAATTGCACCTTGCAATGTGGAGATATTACTGTTTGTGCATTTACAATATTCATTGATTTTTGCCATTGAAAAACGTCCAGAAATGTTTGAAGCTACTGACTGAATGAAAGGAGCTGGCATCTCACTCTCTTTGAATCTTCTTTATCATGCTAGGAGTAGCAGGAAAAAGCAAAAAATTTCAGAATTGCACCTTGCAATGTGGAGATATTACTGTTTGTGCATTTACAATATTCATTGATTTTTGCCATTGAAAAACGTCCAGAAATGTTTGAAGCTACTGACTGAATGAAAGGAGCTGGCATCTCACTATCTTTGAATCTTCTTTATCATGCTAGGATTAGCAGGAAAAAGCAAAAAATTTCAGAATTGCACCTTGCAATGTGGAGATATTACTGTTTGTGCATTTACAATATTCATTGATTTTTGCCATTGAAAAACATCATGTTATTCATATACCAGAAATGTTTGAGGCTACTGACTGAATGAAAGGACCTGGCATCTCACTCTCTTTGAATCTTCTTTATCATGCTAGGATTAACAGGAAAAAGCAAAAAATTTCAGAATTGCACCTTGCAATGTGGAGATATTACTGTTTGTGCATTTACAATATTCATTGATTTTTGCCATTGAAAAACGTCCAGAAATGTTTGAAGCTACTGACTGAATGAAAGGAGCTGGCATCTCACTCTATTTGAATATTCTTTATCATGCTAGGATTAGCAGGAAAAAGCAAAAAATTTCAGAATTGCACCTTGCAATGTGGAGATATTACTGTTTGTGCATTTACAATATTCATTGATTTTTGCCATTGAAAAACGTCCAGAAATGTTTATACCAGAAATGTTTGAAGCTACTGACTGAATGAAAGGAGCTGGCATCTCACTCTCTTTGAATCTTCTTTATCATGCTAAGAGGAGCAGGAAAAAGCAAAAAAATTCAGAATTGCACCTTGCAATGCGGAGAAATTACTGTTTGTGCATTTACAATATTCATTGATTTTTGCCATTGAAAAATGTCCAGAAATGATTGAAGCTACTGACTGAATGAAAGGAGCTGGCATCTCACTCACTTTGAATCTTCTTTATCATGCTAAGAGGAGCAGGAAAAAGCAAAAAATTTCAGAATTGCACCTTGCAATGCGGAGAAATTACTGTTTGTGCATTTACAATATTCATTGATTTTTGCCATTGAAAAACGTCCAGAAATGATTGAAGCTACTGACTGAATGAAAGGAGCTGGCATCTCACTCTCTTTGAATCTTCTTTATCATGCTAAGAGGAGCAGGAAAAAGCAAAAAATTTCAGAATTGCACCTTGCAATGTGGAGAAATTACTGTTTGTGCATTTACAATATTCATTGATTTTTCCCATTGAAAAACATCATGTTATTCATACCCAGAAATGATTGAAGCTACTGACTGAATGAAAGGAGCTGGCATCTCACTCTCTTTGAATCTTCTTTATCATGCTAAGAGGAGCAGGAAAAAGCAAAACATTTCAGAATTGCACCTTGCAATGCGGAGAAATTACTGTTTGTGCATTTACAATATTCATTGATTTTTGCCATTGAAAAACGTCCAGAAATGATTGAAGCTACTGACTGAATGAAAGGAGCTGGCATCTCACTCTCTTTGAATCTTCTTTATCATGCTAAGAGGAGCAGGAAAAAGCAAAAAATTTCAGAATTGCACCTTGCAATGCGGAGAAATTACTGTTTGTGCATTTACAATATTCATTGATTTTTGCCATTGAAAAACGTCCAGAAATGATTGAAGCTACTGACTGAATGAAAGGAGCTGGCATCTCACTCTCTTTGAATCTTCTTTACCATGCTAAGAGGAGCAGGAAAAAGCAAAAAATTTCAGAATTGCACCTTGCAATGCGGAGAAATTACTGTTTGTGCATTTACAATATTCATTGATTTTTGCCATTGAAAAACATCATGTTATTCATATACCAGAAATGATTGAAGCTACTGACTGAATGAAAGGAGCTGGCATCTCACTCTCTTTGAATCTTCTTTATCATGCTAGGATTAGCAGGAAAAAGCAAAAAATTTCAGAATTGCACCTTGCAATGTGGAGATATTACTGTTTGTGCATTTACAATATTCATTGATTTTTGCCATTGAAAGACGTCCAGAAATGTTTATACCAGAAATGTTTGAAGCTACTGACTGAATGAAAGGAGCTGGCATCTCACTCTCTTTGAATCTTCTTTATCATGCTAAGAGGAGCAGGAAAAAGCAAAAAAATTCAGAATTGCACCTTGCAATGCGGAGAAATTACTGTTTGTGCATTTACAATATTCATTGATTTTTGCCATTGAAAAATGTCCAGAAATGATTGAAGCTACTGACTGAATGAAAGGAGCTGGCATCTCACTCTCTTTGAATCTTCTTTATCATGCTAAGAGGAGCAGGAAAAAGCAAAAAATTTCAGAATTGCACCTTGCAATGCGGAGAAATTACTGTTTGTGCATTTACAATATTCATTGATTTTTGCCATTGAAAAACGTCCAGAAATGATTGAAGCTACTGACTGAATGAAAGGAGCTGGCATCTCACTCTCTTTGAATCTTTTTTATCATGCTAAGAGGAGCAGGAAAAAGCAAAAAATTTCAGAATTGCACCTTGCAATGTGGAGAAATTACTGTTTGTGCATTTACAATATTCATTGATTTTTGCCATTGAAAAACATCATGTTATTCATACCCAGAAATGATTGAAGCTACTGACTGAATGAAAGGAGCTGGCATCTCACTCTCTTTGAATCTTCTTTATCATGCTAAGAGGAGCAGGAAAAAGCAAAACATTTCAGAATTGCACCTTGCAATGCGGAGAAATTACTGTTTGTGCATTTACAATATTCATTGATTTTTGCCATTGAAAAACGTCCAGAAATGATTGAAGCTACTGACTGAATGAAAGGAGCTGGCATCTCACTCTCTTTGAATCTTCTTTATCATGCTAAGAGGAGCAGGAAAAAGCAAAAAATTTCAGAATTGCACCTTGCAATGCGGAGAAATTACTGTTTGTGCATTTACAATATTCATTGATTTTTGCCATTGAAAAACGTCCAGAAATGATTGAAGCTACTGACTGAATGAAAGGAGCTGGCATCTCACTCTCTTTGAATCTTCTTTACCATGCTAAGAGGAGCAGGAAAAAGCAAAAAATTTCAGAATTGCACCTTGCAATGCGGAGAAATTACTGTTTGTGCATTTACAATATTCATTGATTTTTGCCATTGAAAAACATCATGTTATTCATATACCAGAAATGATTGAAGCTACTGACTGAATGAAAGGAGCTGGCATCTCACTCTCTTTGAATCTTCTTTATCATGCTAAGAGGAGCAGGAAAAAGCAAAAAATTTCAGAATTGCACCTTGCAATGCGGAGAAATTACTGTTTGTGCATTTACAATATTCATTGATTTTTGCCATTGAAAAACGTCCAGAAGTGATTGAAGCTACTGACTGAATGAAAGGAGCTGGCATCTCACTCTCTTTGAATCTTCTTTATCATGCTAAGAGGAGCAGGAAAAAGCAAAAAAATTCAGAATTGCACCTTGCAATGCGGAGAAATTACTGTTTGTGCATTTACAATATTCATTGATTTTTGCCATTGAAAAACGTCCAGAAATGATTGAAGCTACTGACTGAATGAAAGGAGCTGGCATCTCACTCTCTTTGAATCTTCTTTACCATGCTAAGAGGAGCAGGAAAAAGCAAAAAATTTCAGAATTGCACCTTGCAATGCGGAGAAATTACTGTTTGTGCAGTTACAATATTCATTGATTTTTGCCATTGAAAAACATCATGTTATTCATATACCAGAAATGATTGAAGCTACTGACTGAATCAAAGGAGCTGGCATCTCACTCTCTTTGAATCTTCTTTATCATGCTAAGAGGAGCAGGAAAAAGCAAAAAATTTCAGAATTGCACCTTGCAATGCGGAGAAATTACTGTTTGTGCATTTACAATATTCATTGATTTTTGCCATTGAAAAACGTCCAGAAATGATTGAAGCTACTGACTGAATGAAAGGAGCTGGCATCTCACTCTCTTTGAATCTTCTTTATCATGCTAAGAGGAGCAGGAAAAAGCAAAAAATTTCAGAATTGCACCTTGCAATGCGGAGAAATTACTGTTTGTGCATTTACAATATTCATTGATTTTTGCCATTGAAAAACGTCCAGAAATGATTGAAGCTACTGACTGAATGAAAGGAGCTGGCATGTAACTCTCTTTGAGTCTTCTTTATCATGCTAAGAGGAGCAGGAAAAAGCAAAAAATTTCAGAATTGCACCTTGCAATGCGGAGAAATTACTCTTTGTGCATTTACAATATTCATTGATTTTTGCCATTGAAAAACATCATGTTATTCATTTACCAGAAATGTTTGAAGCTACTGACTGAATGAAAGAAGCTGGCATCTCACTCTCTTTGAATCTTCTTTATCATGCTAAGAGGAGCAGGAAAAAGCAAAAAATTTCAGAATTCCACCTTACAATTCGGAGAAATTACTGTTTGTGCATATACAATATTCATTGATTTTTGCCATTGAAAAACGTCCAGAAATGTTTGAAGCTACTGACTGAATGAAAGGAGCTGGCATCTCACTCTATTTGAATATTCTTTATCATGCTAGGATTAGCAGGAAAAAGCAAAAAATTTCAGAATTGCACCTTGCAATGTGGAGATATTACTGTTTGTGCATTTACAATATTCATTGATTTTTGCCATTGAAAAACGTCCAGAAATGTTTATACCAGAAATGTTTGAAGCTACTGACTGAATGAAAGGAGCTGGCATCTCACTCTCTTTGAATCTTCTTTATCATGCTAAGAGGAGCAGGAAAAAGCAAAAAAATTCAGAATTGCACCTTGCAATGCGGAGAAATTACTATTTGTGCATTTACAATATTCATTGATTTTTGCCATTGAAAAATGTCCAGAAATGATTGAAGCTACTGACTGAATGAAAGGAGCTGGCATCTCACTCTCTTTGAATCTTCTTTATCATGCTAAGAGGAGCAGGAAAAAGCAAAAAATTTCAGAATTGCACCTTGCAATGCGGAGAAATTACTGTTTGTGCATTTACAATATTCATTGATTTTTGCCATTGAAAAACGTCCAGAAATGATTGAAGCTACTGACTGAATGAAAGGAGCTGGCATCTCACTCTCTTTGAATCTTCTTTATCATGCTAAGAGGAGCAGGAAAAAGCAAAAAATTTCAGAATTGCACCTTGCAATGTGGAGAAATTACTGTTTGTGCATTTACAATATTCATTGATTTTTGCCATTGAAAAACATCATGTTATTCATACCCAGAAATGATTGAAGCTACTGACTGAATGAAAGGAGCTGGCATCTCACTCTCTTTGAATCTTCTTTATCATGCTAAGAGGAGCAGGAAAAAGCAAAACATTTCAGAATTGCACCTTGCAATGCGGAGAAATTACTGTTTGTGCATTTACAATATTCATTGATTTTTGCCATTGAAAAACGTCCAGAAATGATTGAAGCTACTGACTGAATGAAAGGAGCTGGCATCTCACTCTCTTTGAATCTTCTTTATCATGCTAAAAGGAGCAGGAAAAAGCAAAAAATTTCAGAATTGCACCTTGCAATGCGGAGAAATTACTGTTTGTGCATTTACAATATTCATTGATTTTTGCCATTGAAAAACGTCCAGAAATGATTGAAGCTACTGACTGAATGAAAGGAGCTGGCATCTCACTCTCTTTGAATCTTCTTTACCATGCTAAGAGGAGCAGGAAAAAGCAAAAAATTTCAGAATTGCACCTTGCAATGCGGAGAAATTACTGTTTGTGCATTTACAATATTCATTGATTTTTGCCATTGAAAAACATCATGTTATTCATATACCAGAAATGATTGAAGCTACTGACTGAATGAAAGGAGCTGGCATCTCACTCTCTTTGAATCTTCTTTATCATGCTAAGAGGAGCAGGAAAAAGCAAAAAATTTCAGAATTGCACCTTGCAATGCGGAGAAATTACTGTTTGTGCATTTACAATATTCATTGATTATTGCCATTGAAAAACGTCCAGAAATGATTGAAGCTACTGACTGAATGAAAGGAGCTGGCATCTCAATCTCTTTGAATCTTCTTTATCATGCTAAGAGGAGCAGGAAAAAGCAAAAAATTTCAGAATTGCACCTTGCAATGCGGAGAAATTACTGTTTGTGCATTTACAATATTCATTGATTTTTGCCATTGAAAAACATCCAGAAATGATTGAAGCTACTGACTGAATGAAAGGATCTGGCATCTCACTCTCTTTGAATCTTCTTTACCATGCTAAGAGGAGCAGGAAAAAGCAAAAAATTTCAGAATTGCACCTTGCAATGCGGAGAAATTACTGTTTGTGCAGTTACAATATTCATTGATTTTTGCCATTGAAAAACATCATGTTATTCATATACCAGAAATGATTGAAGCTACTGACTGAATGAAAGGAGCTGGCATCTCACTCTCTTTGAATCTTCTTTATCATGCTAAGAGGAGCAGGAAAAAGCAAAAAATTTCAGAATTGCACCTTGCAATGCGGAGAAATTACTGTTTGTGCATTTACAATATTCATTGATTTTTGCCATTGAAAAACGTCCAGAAATGATTGAAGCTACTGACTGAATGAAAGGAGCTGGCATCTCACTCTCTTTGAATCTTCTTTATCATGCTAAGAGGAGCAGGAAAAAGCAAAAAATTTCAGAATTGCACCTTGCAATGCGGAGAAATTACTGTTTGTGCATTTACAATATTCATTGATTTTTGCCATTGAAAAACGTCCAGAAATGATTGAAGCTACTGACTGAATGAAAGGAGCTGGCATGTAACTCTCTTTGAGTCTTCTTTATCATGCTAAGAGGAGCAGGAAAAAGCAAAAAATTTCAGAATTGCACCTTGCAATGCGGAGAAATTACTCTTTGTGCATTTACAATATTCATTGATTTTTGCCATTGAAAAACATCATGTTATTCATTTACCAGAAATGTTTGAAGCTACTGACTGAATGAAAGAAGCTGGCATCTCACTATCTTTGAATCTTCTTTATCATGCTAAGAGGAGCAGGAAAAAGCAAAAAATTTCAGAATTCCACCTTACAATGCGGAGAAATTACTGTTTGTGCATATACAATATTCATTGATTTTTGCCATTGAAAAACGTCCAGAAAAGATTGAAGCTACTGACTGAATGAAAGGAGCTGGCATCTCACTCTCTTTGAATCTTCTTTATCATGCTAAGAGGAGCAGGAAAAAGCAAAAAATTTCAGAATTGCACCTTGCAATGCGGAGAAATTACTGTTTGTGCATTTACAATATTCATTGATTTTTGCCATTGAAAAACATCATGTTATTCATATACCAGAAATGTTTGAAGCTACTGACTGAATGAAAGGAGCTGGCATCTCACTCTCTTTGAATCTTCTTTATCATGCTAAGAGGAGCAGGAAAAAGCAAAAAATTTCAGAATTGCACCTTGCAATGCGGAGAAATTACTGTTTGTGCATTTACAATATTCATTGATTTTTGCCATTGAAAAACGTCCAGAAATGATTGAAGCTACTGACTGAATGAAAGGAGCTGGCATCTCACTCTCTTTGAATCTTCTTTATCATGCTAAGAGGAGCAGGAAAAAGCAAAAAAATTCAGAATTGCACCTTGCAATGCGGAGAAATTACTGTTTGTGCATTTACAATATTCATTGATTTTTGCCATTGAAAAACATCATGTTATTCATATACCAGAAATGATTGAAGCTACTGACTGAATGAAAGGAGCGGGCATCTCACTCTCTTTGAATCTTCTTTATCATGCTAAGAGGAGCAGGAAAAAGCAAAAAATTTCAGAATTGCACGTTGCAATGCGGAGAAATTACTGTTTGTGCATTTACAATATTCATTGATTTTTGCCATTGAAAAACGTCCAGAAATGATTGAAGCTACTGACTGAATGAAAGGAGCTGGCATCTCACTCTCTTTGAATCTTCTTTATCATGCTAGGATTAGCAGGAAAAAGCAAAAAATTTCAGAATTGCACCTTGCAATGTGGAGATATTACTGTTTGTGCATTTACAATATTCATTGATTTTTGCCATTGAAAAACGTCCAGAAATGTTTGAAGCTACTGACTGAATGAAAGGAGCTGGCATCTCACTCTCTTTGAATCTTCTTTATCATGCTAGGATTAGCAGGAAAAAGCAAAAAATTTCAGAATTGCACCTTGCAATGTGGAGATATTACTGTTTGTGCATTTACAATATTCATTGATTTTTGCCATTGAAAAACGTACAGAAATGTTTGAAGCTACTGACTGAATGAAAGGAGCTGGCATCTCACTCTCTTTGAATCTTCTTTATCATGCTAGGAGTAGCAGGAAAAAGCAAAAAATTTCAGAATTGCACCTTGCAATGTGGAGATATTACTGTTTGTGCATTTACAATATTCATTGATTTTTGCCATTGAAAAACGTCCAGAAATGTTTGAAGCTACTGACTGTATGAAAGGAGCTGGCATCTCACTCTCTTTGAATCTTCTTTATCATGCTAGGATTAGCAGGAAAAAGCAAAAAATTTCAGAATTGCACCTTGCAATGTGGAGATATTACTGTTTGTGCATTTACAATATTCATTGATTTTTGCCATTAAAAAACATCATGTTATTCATATACCAGAAATGTTTGAGGCTACTGACTGAATGAAAGGACCTGGCATCTCACTCTCTTTGAATCTTCTTTATCATGCTAGGATTAGCAGGAAAAAGCAAAAAATTTCAGAATTGCACCTTGCAATGTGGAGATATTACTGTTTGTGCATTTACAATATTCATTGATTTTTGCCATTGAAAAACGTCCAGAAATGTTTGAAGCTACTGACTGAATGAAAGGAGCTGGCATCTCACTCTATTTGAATATTCTTTATCATGCTAGGATTAGCAGGAAAAAGCAAAAAATTTCAGAATTGCACCTTGCAATGTGGAGATATTACTGTTTGTGCATTTACAATATTCATTGATTTTTGCCATTGAAAAACGTCCAGAAATGTTTATACCAGAAATGTTTGAAGTTACTGACTGAATGAAAGGAGCTGGCATCTCACTCTCTTTGAATCTTCTTTATCATGCTAAGAGGAGCAGGAAAAAGCAAAAAAATTCAGAATTGCACCTTGCAATGCGGAGAAATTACTGTTTGTGCATTTTCAATATTCATTGATTTTTGCCATTGAAAAACGTCCAGAAATGATTGAAGCTACTGACTGAATGAAAGGAGCTGGCATCTCACTCTCTTTGAATCTTCTTTATCATGCTAAGAGGAGCAGGAAAAAGCAAAAAATTTCAGAATTGCACCTTGCAATGCGGAGAAATTACTGTTTGTGCATTTACAATATTCATTGATTTTTGCCATTGAAAAACGTCCAGAAATGATTGAAGCTACTGACTGAATGAAAGGAGCTGGCATCTCACTCTCTTTGAATCTTCTTTACCATGCTAAGAGGAGCAGGAAAAAGCAAAAAATTTCAGAATTGCACCTTGCAATGTGGAGAAATTACTGTTTGTGCATTTACAATATTCATTGATTTTTGCCATTGAAAAACATCATGTTATTCATACCCAGAAATGATTGAAGCTACTGACTGAATGAAAGGAGCTGGCATCTCACTCTCTTTGAATCTTCTTTATCATGCTAAGAGGAGCAGGAAAAAGCAAAAAATTTCAGAATTGCACCTTGCAATGCGGAGAAATTACTGTTTGTGCATTTACAATATTCATTAATTTTTGCCATTGAAAAACGTCCAGAAATGATTGAAGCTACTGACTGAATGAAAGGAGCTGGCATCTCACTCTCTTTGAATCTTCTTTACCATGCTAAGAGGAGCAGGAAAAAGCAAAAAATTTCAGAATTGCACCTTGCAATGCGGAGAAATTACTGTTTGTGCATTTACAATATTCATTGATTTTTGCCATTGAAAAACATCATGTTATTCATATACCAGAAATGATTGAAGCTACTGACTGAATGAAAGGAGCTGGCATCTCACTCTCTTTGAATCTTCTTTATCATGCTAAGAGGAGCAGGAAAAAGCAAAAAATTTCAGAATTGCACCTTGCAATGCGGAGAAATTACTGTTTGTGCATTTACAATATTCATTGATTTTTGCCATTGAAAAACGTCCAGAAAAGATTGAAGCTACTGACTGAATGAAAGGAGCTGGCATCTCACTCTCTTTGAATCTTCTTTATCATGCTAAGAGGAGCAGGAAAAAGCAAAAAATTTCAGAATTGCACCTTGCAATGCGGAGAAATTACTGTTTGTGCATTTACAATATTCATTGATTTTTGCCATTGAAAAACATCATGTTATTCATATACCAGAAATGTTTGAAGCTACTGACTGAATGAAAGGAGCTGGCATCTCACTCTCTTTGAATCTTCTTTATCATGCTAAGAGGAGCAGGAAAAAGCAAAAAATTTCAGAATTGCACCTTGCAATGCGGAGAAATTACTGTTTGTGCATTTACAATATTCATTGATTTTTGCCATTGAAAAACGTCCAGAAATGATTGAAGCTACTGACTGAATGAAATGAGCTGGCATCTCACTCTCTTTGAATCTTCTTTATCATGCTAAGAGGAGAAGGAAAAAGCAAAAAAATTCAGAATTGCACCTTGCAATGCGGATAAATTACTGTTTGTGCATTTACAATATTCATTGATTTTTGCCATTGAAAAACATCATGTTATTCATATACCAGAAATGATTGAAGCTTCTGACTGAATGAAAGGAGCGGGCATCTCATTCTCTTTGAATCTTCTTTTTCATGCTAAGAGGAGCAGGAAAAAGCAAAAAAATTTCAGAATTGCACCTTGCAATGCGGAGAAATTACTGTTTGTGCATTTACAATATTCATTGATTTTTGCCATTGAAAAACGTCCAGAAATGATTGAAGCTACTGACTGAATGAAAGGAGCTGGCATCTCACTCTCTTTGAATCTTCTTTATCATGCTAAGAGGAGCAGGAAAAAGCAAAAAATTTCAGAATTGCACCTTGCAATGCGGAGAAATTACTGCTTGTGCATTTACAATATTCATTGATTTTTGCCATTGAAAAACGTCCAGAAATGATTGAAGCTACTGACTGAATGAAAGGAGCTGGCATCTCACTCTCTTTGAATCTTTATCATGCTAAGAGGAGCAGGAAAAAGCAAAAAATTTCAGAATTGCACCTTGCAATGCGGAGAAATTACTGTTTGTGCATTTACAATATTCATAGATTTTTGCCATTGAAAAACTTCCAGAAATGTTTGAAGCTACTGACTGAATGAAAGGAGCTGGCATCTCACTCTCTTTGAATCTTCTTTATCATGCTAGGATTAGCAGGAAAAAGCAAAAAATTTCAGAATTGCACCTTGCAATGTGGAGATATTACTGTTTGTGCATTTACAATATTCATTGATTTTTGCCATTGAAAAACGTCCAGAAATGTTTGAAGCTACTGACTGAATGAAAGGAGCTGGCATCTCACTCTCTTTGAATCTTCTTTATCATGCTAGGAGTAGCAGGAAAAAGCAAAAAATTTCAGAATTGCACCTTGCAATGTGGAGATATTACTGTTTGTGCATTTACAATATTCATTGATTTTTGCCATTGAAAAACGTCCAGAAATGTTTGAAGCTACTGACTGAATGAAAGGAGCTGGCATCTCACTCTCTTTGAATCTTCTTTATCATGCTAGGATTAGCAGGAAAAGGCAAAAAATTTCAGAATTGCACCTTGCAATATGGAGATATTACTGTTTGTGCATTTACAATATTCATTGATTTTTGCCATTGAAAAACATCATGTTATTCATATACCAGAAATGTTTGAAGCTACTGACTGAATGAAAGGAGCTGGCATCTCATTCTCTTTGAATCTTCTTTATCATGCTAGGATTAGCAGGAAAAAGCAAAAAATTTCAGAATTGAACCTTGCAATGTGGAGATATTACTGTTTGTGCATTTACAATATTCATTGATTTTTGCCATTGAAAAACGTCCAGAAATGTTTGAAGCTACTGACTGAATGAAAGGAGCTGGCATCTCACTCTATTTGAATCTTCTTTATCATGCTAGGATTAGCAGGAAAAAGCAAAAAATTTCAGAATTGCACCTTGCAATGTGGAGATATTACTGTTTGTGCATTTACAATATTCATTGATTTTTGCCATTGAAAAACGTCCAGAAATGTTTGAAGCTACTGACTGAATGAAAGGAGCTGGCATCTCACTCTCTTTGAATCTTCTTTATCATGCTAGGATTAGCAGGAAAAAGCAAAAAATTTCAGAATTGCACCTTGCAATATGGAGATATTACTGTTTGTGCATTTACAATATTCATTGATTTTTGCCATTGAAAAACATCATGTTATTCATATACCAGAAATGTTTGAAGCTACTGACTGAATGAAAGGAGCTGGCATCTCATTCTCTTTGAATCTTCTTTATCATGCTAGGATTAGCAGGAAAAAGCAAAAAATTTCAGAATTGAACCTTGCAATGTGGAGATATTACTGTTTGTGCATTTACAATATTCATTGATTTTTGCCATTGAAAAACGTCCAGAAATGTTTATACCAGAAATGTTTGAAGCTACTGACTGAATGAAAGGAGCTGGCATCTCACTCTCTTTGAATCTTCTTTATCATGCTAAGAGGAGCAGGAAAAAGCAAAAAATTTCAGAATTGCACCTTGCAATGTGGAGATATTACTGTTTGTGCATTTACAATATTCATTGATTTTTGCCATTGAAAAACGTCCAGAAATGTTTGAAGCTACTGACTGAATGAAAGGAGCTGGCATCTCACTCTCTTTGAATCTTCTTTATCATGCTAGGATTAGCAGGAAAAAGCAAAAAATTTCAGAATTGCACCTTGCAATATGGAGATATTACTGTTTGTGCATTTACAATATTCATTGATTTTTGCCATTGAAAAACATCATGTTATTCATATACCAGAAATGTTTGAAGCTACTGACTGAATGAAAGGAGCTGGCATCTCATTCTCTTTGAATCTTCTTTATCATGCTAGGATTAGCAGGAAAAAGCAAAAAATTTCAGAATTGAACCTTGCAATGTGGAGATATTACTGTTTGTGCATTTACAATATTCATTGATTTTTGCCATTGAAAAACGTCCAGAAATGTTTATACCAGAAATGTTTGAAGCTACTGACTGAATGAAAGGAGCTGGCATCTCACTCTCTTTGAATCTTCTTTATCATGCTAAGAGGAGCAGGAAAAAGCAAAAAATTTCAGAATTGCACCTTGCAATGCGGAGAAATTACTGTTTGTGCATTTACAATATTCATTGATTTTTGCCATTGAAAAACGTCCAGAAATGATTGAAGCTACTGACTGAATGAAAAGAGCTGGCATCTCACTCTCTTTGAATCTTCTTTATCATGCTAAGAGGAGCAGGAAAAAGCAAAAAATTTCAGAATTGCACCTTGCAATGCGGAGAAATTACTGTTTGTGCATTTACAATATTCATTGATTTTTGCCATTGAAAAACATCATGTTATTCATATACCAGAAATGATTGAAGCTACTGACTGAATGAAAGGAGCTGGCATCTCACTCTCTTTGAATCTTCTTTATCATGCTAAGAGGAGCAGGAAAAAGCAAAAAATTTCAGAATTGCACCTTGCAATGCGGAGAAATTACTGTTTGTGCATTTACAATATTCATTGATTTTTGCCATTGAAAAACGTCCAGAAATGATTGAAGCTACTGACTGAATGAAAGGAGCTGGCATCTCACTCTCTTTGAATCTTCTTTATCATGCTAAGAGGAGCAGGAAAAAGCAAAAAATTTCAGAATTGCACCTTGCAATGTGGAGATATTACTGTTTGTGCATTTACAATATTCATTGATTTTTGCCATTGAAAAACGTCCAGAAATGTTTATACCAGAAATGTTTGAAGCTACTGACTGAATGAAAGGAGCTGGCATCTCACTCTCTTTGAATCTTCTTTATCATGCTAAGAGGAGCAGGAAAAAGCAAAAAATTTCAGAATTGCACCTTGCAATGCGGAGAAATTACTGTTTGTGCATTTACAATATTCATTGATTTTTGCCATTGAAAAACGTCCAGAAATGACTGAAGCTACTGACTGAATGAAAGGAGCTGGCATCTCACTCTCTGAATCTTCTTTATCATGCTAAGAGGAGCAGGAAAAAGCAAAAAATTTCAGAATTGCACCTTGCAATGCGGAGAAATTACTGTTTGTGCATTTACAATATTCATTGATTTTTGCCATTGAAAAACATCCAGAAATGATTGAAGCTACTGACTGAATGAAAGGAGCTGGCATCTCACTCTCTTTGAATCTTCTTTATCATGCTAGGATTAGCAGGAAAAAGCAAAAAATTTCAGAATTGCACCTTGCAATGTGGAGATATTACTGTTTGTGCATTTACAATATTCATTGATTTTTGCCATTGAAAAACATGTTTTTCATATACCAGAAATGTTTGAAGCTACTGACTGAATGAAAGGAGCTGGCATCTCACTCTCTTTGAATCTTCTTTATCATGCTAGGATTAACAGGAAAAAGCTAAAAATTTCAGAATTGCACCGTGCAATGTGGAGATATTACTGTTTGTGCATTTACAATATTCATTGATTTTTGCCATTGAAAAACATGTTTTTCATATACCAGAAATGTTTGAAGCTACTGACTGAATGAAAGGAGCTGGCATCTCACTCTCTTTGAATCTTCTTTATCATGCTAGGATTAGCAGGAAAAAGCAAAAAATTTCAGAATTGCACCTTGCAATGTGGAGATATTACTGTTTGTGCATTTACAATATTCATTGATTTTTGCCATTGAAAAACGTTTTTCATATACCAGAAATGTTTGAAGCTACTGACTGAATGAAAGGAGCTGGCATCTCACTCTCTTTGAATCTTCTTTATCATGCTAGGATTAACAGGAAAAAGCTAAAAATTTCAGAATTGCACCGTGCAATGTGGAGATATTACTGTTTGTGCATTTACAATATTCATTGATTTTTGCCATTGAAAAACATGTTTTTCATATACCAGAAATGTTTGAAGCTACTGACTGAATGAAAGGAGCTGGCATCTCACTCTCTTTGAATCTTCTTTATCATGCTAGGATTAGCAGGAAAAAGCAAAAAATTTCAGAATTGCACCTTGCAATGTGGAGATATTACTGTTTGTGCATTTACAATATTCATTGATTTTTGCCATTGAAAAACATGTTTTTCATATACCAGAAATGTTTGAAGCTACTGACTGAATGAAAGGAGCTGGCATCTCACTCTCTTTGAATCTTCTTTATCTTGCTAGGATTAACAGGAAAAAGCAAAAAATTTCAGAATTGCACCTTGCAATGTGGAGATATTACTGTTTGTGCATTTACAATATTCATTGATTTTTGCCATTGAAAAACATGTTTTTCATATACCAGAAATGTTTGAAGCTACTGACTGAATGAAAGGAGCTGGCATCTCACTCTCTTTGAATCTTCTTTATCATGCTAGGATTAGCAGGAAAAAGCAAAAAATTTCAGAATTGCACCTTGCAATGTGGAGATATTACTGTTTGTGCATTTACAATATTCATTGATTTTTGCCATTGAAAAACATGTTTTTCATATACCAGAAATGTTTGAAGCTACTGACTGAATGAAAGGAGCTGGCATCTCACTCTCTTTGAATCTTCTTTATCATGCTAGGATTAACAGGAAAAAGCTAAAAATTTCAGAATTGCACCGTGCAATGTGGAGATATTACTGTTTGTGCATTTACAATATTCATTGATTTTTGCCATTGAAAAACATGTTTTTCATATACCAGAAATGTTTGAAGCTACTGACTGAATGAAAGGAGCTGGCATCTCACTCTCTTTGAATCTTCTTTATCATGCTAGGATTAGCAGGAAAAAGCAAAAAATTTCAGAATTGCACCTTGCAATGTGGAGATATTACTGTTTGTGCATTTACAATATTCATTGATTTTTGCCATTGAAAAACATGTTTTTCATATACCAGAAATGTTTGAAGCTACTGACTGAATGAAAGGAGCTGGCATCTCACTCTCTTTGAATCTTCTTTATCATGCTAGGATTAGCAGGAAAAAGCAAAAAATTTCAGAATTGCACCTTGCAATGTGGAGATATTACTGTTTGTGCATTTACAATATTCATTGATTTTTGCCATTGAAAAACGTTTTTCATATACCAGAAATGTTTGAAGCTACTGACTGAATGAAAGGAGCTGGCATCTCACTCTCTTTGAATCTTCTTTATCATGCTAGGATTAACAGGAAAAAGCTAAAAATTTCAGAATTGCACCGTGCAATGTGGAGATATTACTGTTTGTGCATTTACAATATTCATTGATTTTTGCCATTGAAAAACATGTTTTTCATATACCAGAAATGTTTGAAGCTACTGACTGAATGAAAGGAGCTGGCATCTCACTCTCTTTGAATCTTCTTTATCATGCTAGGATTAGCAGGAAAAAGCAAAAAATTTCAGAATTGCACCTTGCAATGTGGAGATATTACTGTTTGTGCATTTACAATATTCATTGATTTTTGCCATTGAAAAACATGTTTTTCATATACCAGAAATGTTTGAAGCTACTGACTGAATGAAAGGAGCTGGCATCTCACTCTCTTTGAATCTTCTTTATCATGCTAGGATTAACAGGAAAAAGCAAAAAATTTCAGAATTGCACCTTGCAATGTGGAGATATTACTGTTTGTGCATTTACAATATTCATTGATTTTTGCCATTGAAAAACATGTTTTTCATATACCAGAAATGTTTGAAGCTACTGACTGAATGAAAGGAGCTGGCATCTCACTCTCTTTGAATCTTCTTTATCATGCTAGGATTAGCAGGAAAAAGCAAAAAATTTCAGAATTGCACCTTGCAATGTGGAGATATTACTGTTTGTGCATTTACAATATTCATTGATTTTTGCCATTGAAAAACATGTTTTTCATATACCAGAAATGTTTGAAGCTACTGACTGAATGAAAGGAGCTGGCATCTCACTCTCTTTGAATCTTCTTTATCACGCTAGGATTAACAGGAAAAAGCTAAAAATTTCAGAATTGCACCGTGCAATGTGGAGATATTACTGTTTGTGCATTTACAATATTCATTGATTTTTGCCATTGAAAAACATGTTTTTCATATACCAGAAATGTTTGAAGCTACTGACTGAATGAAAGGAGCTGGCATCTCACTCTCTTTGAATCTTCTTTATCATGCTAGGATTAGCAGGAAAAAGCAAAAAATTTCAGAATTGCACCTTGCAATGTGGAGATATTACTGTTTGTGCATTTACAATATTCATTGATTTTTGCCATTGAAAAACATGTTTTTCATATACCAGAAATGTTTGAAGCTACTGACTGAATGAAAGGAGCTGGCATCTCACTCTCTTTGAATCTTCTTTATCATGCTAGGATTAACAGGAAAAAGCTAAAAATTTCAGAATTGCACCGTGCAATGTGGAGATATTACTGTTTGTGCATTTACAATATTCATTGATTTTTGCCATTGAAAAACATGTTTTTCATATACCAGAAATGTTTGAAGCTACTGACTGAATGAAAGGAGCTGGCATCTCACTCTCTTTGAATCTTCTTTATCATGCTAGGATTAGCAGGAAAAAGCAAAAAATTTCAGAATTGCACCTTGCAATGTGGAGATATTACTGTTTGTGCATTTACAATATTCATTGATTTTTGCCATTGAAAAACATGTTTTTCATATACCAGAAATGTTTGAAGCTACTGACTGAATGAAAGGAGCTGGCATCTCACTCTCTTTGAATCTTCTTTATCATGCTAGGATTAACAGGAAAAAGCAAAAAATTTCAGAATTGCACCTTGCAATGTGGAGATATTACTGTTTGTGCATTTACAATATTCATTGATTTTTGCCATTGAAAAACATGTTTTTCATATACCAGAAATGTTTGAAGCTACTGACTGAATGAAAGGAGCTGGCATCTCACTCTCTTTGAATCTTCTTTATCATGCTAGGATTAACAGGAAAAAGCAAAAAATTTCAGAATTGCACCGTGCAATGTGGAGATATTACTGTTTGTGCATTTACAATATTCATTGATTTTTGCCATTGAAAAACATGTTTTTCATATACCAGAAATGTTTGAAGCTACTGACTGAATGAAAGGAGCTGGCATCTCACTCTCTTTGAATCTTCTTTATCATGCTAGGATTAGCAGGAAAAAGCAAAAAATTTCAGAATTGCACCTTGCAATGTGGAGATATTACTGTTTGTGCATTTACAATATTCATTGATTTTTGCCATTGAAAAACATGTTTTTCATATACCAGAAATGTTTGAAGCTACTGACTGAATGAAAGGAGCTGGCATCTCACTCTCTTTGAATCTTCTTTATCATGCTAGGATTAACAGGAAAAAGCTAAAAATTTCAGAATTGCACCGTGCAATGTGGAGATATTACTGTTTGTGCATTTACAATATTCATTGATTTTTGCCATTGAAAAACATGTTTTTCATATACCAGAAATGTTTGAAGCTACTGACTGAATGAAAGGAGCTGGCATCTCACTCTCTTTGAATCTTCTTTATCATGCTAGGATTAGCAGGAAAAAGCAAAAAATTTCAGAATTCCACCTTGCAATGTGGAGATATTACTGTTTGTGCATTTACAATATTCATTGATTTTTGCCATTGAAAAACATGTTTTTCATATACCAGAAATGTTTGAAGCTACTGACTGAATGAAAGGAGCTGGCATCTCACTCTCTTTGAATCTTCTTTATCATGCTAGGATTAACAGGAAAAAGCAAAAAATTTCAGAATTGCACCTTGCAATGTGGAGATATTACTGTTTGTGCATTTACAATATTCATTGATTTTTGCCATTGAAAAACATGTTTTTCATATACCAGAAATGTTTGAAGCTACTGACTGAATGAAAGGAGCTGGCATCTCACTCTCTTTGAATCTTCTTTACCATGCTAAGAGGAGCAGGAAAAAGCAAAAAATTTCAGAATTGCACCTTGCAATGCGGAGAAATTACTGTTTGTGCATTTACAATATTCATTGATTTTTGCCATTGAAAAACATCATGTTATTCATATACCAGAAATGATTGAAGCTACTGACTGAATGAAAGGAGCTGGCATCTCACTCTCTTTGAATCTTCTTTATCATGCTAAGAGGAGCAGGAAAAAGCAAAAAATTTCAGAATTGCACCTTGCAATGCGGAGAAATTACTGTTTGTGCATTTACAATATTCATTGATTTTTGCCATTGAAAAACGTCCAGAAAAGATTGAAGCTACTGACTGAATGAAAGGAGCTGGCATCTCACTCTCTTTGAATCTTCTTTATCATGCTAAGAGGAGCAGGAAAAAGCAAAAAATTTCAGAATTGCACCTTGCAATGCGGAGAAATTACTGTTTGTGCATTTACAATATTCATTGATTTTTGCCATTGAAAAACATCATGTTATTCATATACCAGAAATGTTTGAAGCTACTGACTGAATGAAAGGAGCTGGCATCTCACTCTCTTTGAATCTTCTTTATCATGCTAAGAGGAGCAGGAAAAAGCAAAAAATTTCAGAATTGCACCTTGCAATGCGGAGAAATTACTGTTTGTGCATTTACAATATTCATTGATTTTTGCCATTGAAAAACGTCCAGAAATGTTTGAAGCTACTGACTGAATGAAAGGAGCTGGCATCTCACTCTCTTTGAATCTTCTTTATCATGCTAGGATTAGCAGGAAAAGGCAAAAAATTTCAGAATTGCACCTTGCAATATGGAGATATTACTGTTTGTGCATTTACAATATTCATTGATTTTTGCCATTGAAAAACATCATGTTATTCATATACCAGAAATGTTTGAAGCTACTGACTGAATGAAAGGAGCTGGCATCTCATTCTCTTTGAATCTTCTTTATCATGCTAGGATTAGCAGGAAAAAGCAAAAAATTTCAGAATTGAACCTTGCAATGTGGAGATATTACTGTTTGTGCATTTACAATATTCATTGATTTTTGCCATTGAAAAACGTCCAGAAATGTTTGAAGCTACTGACTGAATGAAAGGAGCTGGCATCTCACTCTATTTGAATCTTCTTTATCATGCTAGGATTAGCAGGAAAAAGCAAAAAATTTCAGAATTGCACCTTGCAATGTGGAGATATTACTGTTTGTGCATTTACAATATTCATTGATTTTTGCCATTGAAAAACGTCCAGAAATGTTTGAAGCTACTGACTGAATGAAAGGAGCTGGCATCTCATTCTCTTTGAATCTTCTTTATCATGCTAGGATTAGCAGGAAAAAGCAAAAAATTTCAGAATTGAACCTTGCAATGTGGAGATATTACTGTTTGTGCATTTACAATATTCATTGATTTTTGCCATTGAAAAACGTCCAGAAATGTTTATACCAGAAATGTTTGAAGCTACTGACTGAATGAAAGGAGCTGGCATCTCACTCTCTTTGAATCTTCTTTATCATGCTAAGAGGAGCAGGAAAAAGCAAAAAATTTCAGAATTGCACCTTGCAATGCGGAGAAATTACTGTTTGTGCATTTACAATATTCATTGATTTTTGCCATTGAAAAACGTCCAGAAATGACTGAAGCTACTGACTGAATGAAAGGAGCTGGCATCTCACTCTCTTTGAATCTTCTTTATCATGCTAAGAGGAGCAGGAAAAAGCAAAAAATTTCAGAATTGCACCTTGCAATGCGGAGAAATTACTGTTTGTGCATTTACAATATTCATTGATTTTTGCCATTGAAAAACGTCCAGAAATGATTGAAGCTACTGACTGAATGAAAAGAGCTGGCATCTCACTCTCTTTGAATCTTCTTTATCATGCTAAGAGGAGCAGGAAAAAGCAAAAAATTTCAGAATTGCACCTTGCAATGCGGAGAAATTACTGTTTGTGCATTTACAATATTCATTGATTTTTGCCATTGAAAAACATCATGTTATTCATATACCAGAAATGATTGAAGCTACTGACTGAATGAAAGGAGCTGGCATCTCACTCTCTTTGAATCTTCTTTATCATGCTAAGAGGAGCAGGAAAAAGCAAAAAATTTCAGAATTGCACCTTGCAATGCGGAGAAATTACTGTTTGTGCATTTACAATATTCATTGATTTTTGCCATTGAAAAACGTCCAGAAATGATTGAAGCTACTGACTGAATGAAAGGAGCTGGCATCTCACTCTCTTTGAATCTTCTTTATCATGCTAAGAGGAGCAGGAAAAAGCAAAAAATTTCAGAATTGCACCTTGCAATGTGGAGATATTACTGTTTGTGCATTTACAATATTCATTGATTTTTGCCATTGAAAAACGTCCAGAAATGTTTATACCAGAAATGTTTGAAGCTACTGACTGAATGAAAGGAGCTGGCATCTCACTCTCTTTGAATCTTCTTTATCATGCTAAGAGGAGCAGGAAAAAGCAAAAAATTTCAGAATTGCACCTTGCAATGCGGAGAAATTACTGTTTGTGCATTTACAATATTCATTGATTTTTGCCATTGAAAAACATCCAGAAATGATTGAAGCTACTGACTGAATGAAAGGAGCTGGCATCTCACTCTCTTTGAATCTTCTTTATCATGCTAGGATTAGCAGGAAAAAGCAAAAAATTTCAGAATTGCACCTTGCAATGTGGAGATATTACTGTTTGTGCATTTACAATATTCATTGATTTTTGCCATTGAAAAACATGTTTTTCATATACCAGAAATGTTTGAAGCTACTGACTGAATGAAAGGAGCTGGCATCTCACTCTCTTTGAATCTTCTTTATCATGCTAGGATTAACAGGAAAAAGCTAAAAATTTCAGAATTGCACCGTGCAATGTGGAGATATTACTGTTTGTGCATTTACAATATTCATTGATTTTTGCCATTGAAAAACATGTTTTTCATATACCAGAAATGTTTGAAGCTACTGACTGAATGAAAGGAGCTGGCATCTCACTCTCTTTGAATCTTCTTTATCATGCTAGGATTAGCAGGAAAAAGCAAAAAATTTCAGAATTGCACCTTGCAATGTGGAGATATTACTGTTTGTGCATTTACAATATTCATTGATTTTTGCCATTGAAAAACGTTTTTCATATACCAGAAATGTTTGAAGCTACTGACTGAATGAAAGGAGCTGGCATCTCACTCTCTTTGAATCTTCTTTATCATGCTAGGATTAACAGGAAAAAGCAAAAAATTTCAGAATTGCACCTTGCAATGTGGAGATATTACTGTTTGTGCATTTACAATATTCATTGATTTTTGCCATTGAAAAACATGTTTTTCATATACCAGAAATGTTTGAAGCTACTGACTGAATGAAAGGAGCTGGCATCTCACTCTCTTTGTTTTACCATATTTTTTTATTTTTAATAAACAATTTAACAGGGGAATAACACACGTAGCATAAAAGTAGTGACAAAAGAATATTCATAATAAGGGAAAAATTCTGAGGGAAAGGAAAGGGAAAGGGAACAAACGGGAATGGATAAACAGGAAAGATGGGAGAATTTTGTTCGTCAAATAGTATATACGATAATACAGAAATTTGAACACTTTAAACACACATTACTATCATTAGCAAAATTAAACATATTAATGAGCTAAACACGACACACATTAAGATGTTCCAGCGTTATGAGAGGGTTGAGGGAATTTAGTGAGCCAAATATCCCACTTCCTAGAAAATTTAAGTAAATTATTGTTGATAAGGGAAAATCTGAGTTCAAATATTCTATGGAGATTCATCTTATCAACTAAGTCCTCCAAAGTGGGGACATGTGACTTTCTCCAATAAAAAGCCAATGCGTTCTTACACACTGAAAATAAGTGAATCACCAAAGATCTTTCAAACGACTTATATGGTTCAAGATCTAAGGATAGTAAAGCCATTTGAGGGGTCAATACTACAGGTCTGCCTAAAAGGTCATCTACCAAAGAAGAGATCTGAGCCCATAGATTCCGGATTTTTGGGCAGCTCCAAAAGAGATGTAAAAGATCTCCCCTGAGGCCGCACTCCCTCCAACAAAGGGGAGAGTTGCTGGGCTTTATATGGTGAAGCCTGATTGGAGTGTAATACCATCTGGTTAGAATTTTGAAGTAAGCCTCTTGTAAGGGCATAGATATATTAGAGGCCTGAGAAAAAAGAACAGCACTCTCCCATTGATCGGATTGGAAATTGAGTTTTAGATCTTTTTCCCAGCGTATCATGTAGAGGTGTTTTTGGAAGGAAAGATCATTATTGAAGCTGTTATATATGTGTCTCAGGCTCCAAAAAATTTTGTGGGATGGGTTGCTTAACAGGTTCACCGAGGTTTCAGAAACAATAAGTTTACCAGAAATAAATTCCAGAATAATGCTCTTTAAATGAGAGTATAAAAAGAAATCAGAAGAAGGTAAGTTGAATCTTTTTTTAAGAGTTTGGAAAGGAATAAAGGCAGAAGCTTCATAGAAGTCTCCAATTTTCCTTAACCCTTTATTGTCCCACTGATCTGGAATGGAAGAGTTATACAGATCAGCAACAAAACCAATTGGAAAATTTTTGACAAAAGAAAACTTATCCCTATCAGAATCTCTTAGGGGACTCTTTTTCTTTCTTTTGGCGATTTTTTTCCAGGCGTCAATAATCGCCTGGAAAATAGGATGGGAAGAATCATGAGTGCACTGTTTAAAGAGATGCCTAAGTAACAATTCACGGGGAGAAGAACCATTATTTAAGAAGGTCTCCAGAGTCATCCAAGCTGGGGGACTGTCAGAATTAAACCAATTACTGCTCTGTTTGATGAGGTTTGCCAAATAGTAAGCGAAAATATTAGGGTGGCTCAGACCTCCGTTGCACTTATTCTTGTACAATATATCTGCAGATATCCTCGCACGTTTATTATCCCAGACATAGGAATTAATCTGATTTTGAATTTTTTGAATAAAGATGTGAGAAATAGTTAGAGGTAAGTTGCGGAAAAAATACAAGATTTTGGGTAGAACAAACATCTTAATAGAGAGGACTCTACCCCACCATGACAAATCTCTTTTCAAAAATTCCATCAAATCTCCACGGACGATATCCTCAATCAGAACCAGGTTGTCAGAAATTGTTGAGTTAATAGTTTTACCAATACTGATCCCCAAATAAGTCAGATTGCGTTTAGCCAAACCGAAGGAAAATCTCGAGTGTAAAACCTCTCTCGTCTGACGGTCCAGATTAATGTTTAAAAGTTTAGACTTCTCATTATTGATCTTAAAATAAGAAATCTGAGAGAATAGTTCTAGAACCTTCGAAACTTCCGCAACCGAATTTACTGGGTCCAGCAAGGAAAGCATAACATCATCTGCAAAGAGGCCAATTTTAAATTCTCGAGATGGGGTAGAAATCCCCCTAATGTCAGTGTTTTCTCTAATCCTCTGTGCCAAAGGCTCCATAGCCAGGACAAAGAGAAGGGGGGAAAGTGGGCAACCCTGTCTAGTACCATTTGTGATAGGGATTGGATTTGAGAGATAATTGTTAACATAAATTTTTGCTTGGGGGTTAGAATAGAGGGCCATAATTGAGAGAAATTTGTTATCAAAACCGAATTTAATAAGGGTGAGTTTAAGGTATAGCCAATTTAACCTGTCGAAAGCTTTTTCAGCGTCTAAAGCAAGCAATGAAGTTGGGAGTTTCGCCGTATTTATCACCTTAATAATATTCAGAAGTCTTCTAGAGCCATCAGTTGCTTGCCTCCCACCAACGAAGCCAATCTGATCATCGTTGATGAGAGATGGGAGAATAGTCGATAAACGATTGGCCAGAATTTTCGAATATATCTTAATATCAGTGTTAATTAGCGAAATGGGCCTATAATTTTTAACATTATCTCTCTCATCCTTAGACTTGGGTATTAGGGTAATGGTGGCTTCCAGCATTTCTGAGGGGAAGGAGCTTATTGAGGAAGCATGATTGAAAATTTTCGTGAGAGGGGAAGAAAGTAGGTCACAAAAAGTTTTATAATACTCATTAATGAACCCATCTGGACCCGGAGCCTTGAAATCTTTAAGTTGCTTTATTGTGTTAATAATTTCAAGGTTAGAAAAAGGCTTATTCAATGACTCGTGATCCAGAGGGCTCAATTTCGGTAGGTTAATGGAGGATAAAAATTTGTTGATTGCATCTGGGTGAGGATGGGAAATTAGAGGATCAGTTTTGATGTTGTAGAGTTTTTTGTAAAAATTTGCAAACTGGTTCACTATATCTTTAGGGTGGCAAAACGTTATTCCACTATTGTTTTTTATTTTATCTATTCTATTAATTGCTCTTTTACATTTGACTAGGCGGGCCATAAAGCGGGTAGGTTTATTTAGAGCCGCATAGTAATTAAATTTTGATTTCCGAATAATTGCATCATAGGAGGAAGAAATTTCTGATTTTAGCTCTACCCTTAAATTTGAGAGTTCTTTTTGAATTATTGGGGAAGGGGAAGGAAGATTAATTTGCTCTAATTCTTTTTCCCTAATCAGTTTTTGAAGAGAATTAATTTTTGATCTTTTTTCTTTTTTTTCAGATGAGGATATCTGCATTAGTACACCACGAAGGACGGCCTTGTGAGCGCACCAGCTGGAGAAGGGATTAGATAAATCTGGGGTATCGTTCTCCCTAAAATAATCAGAAATAGCTTTTTCAATAATTTTTTTGTTTTTGGGGTTATGAATAAGTGAAGATCTACATTTCCAAAGAAATCCATTTTTAATAAGAGGACCAATATGAATTTCACATGACGTAGGGGCATGATCTGATAGAGACCTAAGGCCTATAGATACGTTAGAGAATTTGGGTAAAGAAAAAACGTCAGTTATTATTAAGTCTATTCTAGAGGCCATTTGGTGCGCATCCGAAAAATGGGAGAATTCTTTGGAGGTAGTTTGCAGACATCTAAATGTATCAAATAGTTCATTTTTATAAAGCCAATTATTTAGCGTCGGGTATAAATGACGGCTGGGGGAGGAAGAGTCCATATGCCCGTCCGGGACCATCTCACTCTCTTTGAATCTTCTTTATCATGCTAGGATTAACAGGAAAAAGCTAAAAATTTCAGAATTGCACCGTGCAATGTGGAGATATTACTGTTTGTGCATTTACAATATTCATTGATTTTTGCCATTGAAAAACATGTTTTTCATATACCAGAAATGTTTGAAGCTACTGACTGAATGAAAGGAGCTGGCATCTCACTCTCTTTGAATCTTCTTTATCATGCTAGGATTAACAGGAAAAAGCAAAAAATTTCAGAATTGCACCTTGCAATGTGGAGATATTACTGTTTGTGCATTTACAATATTCATTGATTTTTGCCATTGAAAAACGTCCAGAAATGTTTGAAGCTACTGACTGAATGAAAGGAGCTGGCATCTCACTCTCTTTGAATCTTCTTTATCATGCTAGGATTAACAGGAAAAAGCTAAAAATTTCAGAATTGCACCGTGCAATGTGGAGATATTACTGTTTGTGCATTTACAATATTCATTGATTTTTGCCATTGAAAAACATGTTTTTCATATACCAGAAATGTTTGAAGCTACTGACTGAATGAAAGGAGCTGGCATCTCACTCTCTTTGAATCTTCTTTATCATGCTAGGATTAGCAGGAAAAAGCAAAAAATTTCAGAATTGCACCTTGCAATGTGGAGATATTACTGTTTGTGCATTTACAATATTCATTGATTTTTGCCATTGAAAAACATGTTTTTCATATACCAGAAATGTCTGAAGCTACTGACTGAATGAAAGGAGCTGGCATCTCACTCTCTTTGAATCTTCTTTATCATGCTCGGATTAACAGGAAAAAGCTAAAAATTTCAGAATTGCACCGTGCAATGTGGAGATATTACTGTTTGTGCATTTACAATATTCATTGATTTTTGCCATTGAAAAACATGTTTTTCATATACCAGAAATGTTTGAAGCTACTGACTGAATGAAAGGAGCTGGCATCTCACTCTCTTTGAATCTTCTTTATCATGCTAGGATTAGCAGGAAAAAGCAAAAAATTTCAGAATTGCACCTTGCAATGTGGAGATATTACTGTTTGTGCATTTACAATATTCATTGATTTTTGCCATTGAAAAACATGTTTTTCATATACCAGAAATGTTTGAAGCTACTGACTGAATGAAAGGAGCTGGCATCTCACTCTCTTTGAATCTTCTTTATCATGCTAGGATTAGCAGGAAAAAGCAAAAAATTTCAGAATTGCACCTTGCAATGTGGAGATATTACTGTTTGTGCATTTACAATATTCATTGATTTTTGCCATTGAAAAACATGTTTTTCATATACCAGAAATGTTTGAAGCTACTGACTGAATGAAAGGAGCTGGCATCTCACTCTCTTTGAATCTTCTTTATCATGCTAGGATTAACAGGAAAAAGCAAAAAATTTCAGAATTGCACCTTGCAATGTGGAGATATTACTGTTTGTGCATTTACAATATTCATTGATTTTTGCCATTGAAAAACATGTTTTTCATATACCAGAAATGTTTGAAGCTACTGACTGAATGAAAGGAGCTGGCATCTCACTCTCTTTGAATCTTCTTTATCATGCTAGGATTAACAGGAAAAAGCAAAAAATTTCAGAATTGCACCTTGCAATTTGGAGATATTACTGTTTGTGCATTTACAATATTCATTGATTTTTGCCATTGAAAAACATGTTTTTCATATACCAGAAATGTTTGAAGCTACTGACTGAATGAAAGGAGCTGGCATCTCACTCTCTTTGAATCTTCTTTATCATGCTAGGATTAACAGGAAAAAGCTAAAAATTTCAGAATTGCACCGTGCAATGTGGAGATATTACTGTTTGTGCATTTAAAATATTCATTGATTTTTGCCATTGAAAAACATGTTTTTCATATACCAGAAATGTTTGAAGCTACTGACTGAATGAAAGGAGCTGGCATCTCACTCTCTTTGAATCTTCTTTATCATGCTAGGATTAGCAGGAAAAAGCAAAAAATTTCAGAATTGCACCTTGCAATGTGGAGATATTACTGTTTGTGCATTTACAATATTCATTGATTTTTGCCATTGAAAAACATGTTTTTCATATACCAGAAATGTTTGAAGCTACTGACTGAATGAAAGGAGCTGGCATCTCACTCTCTTTGAATCTTCTTTATCATGCTAGGATTAACAGGAAAAAGCTAAAAATTTCAGAATTGCACCGTGCAATGTGGAGATATTACTGTTTGTGCATTTACAATATTCATTGATTTTTGCCATTGAAAAACATGTTTTTCATATACCAGAAATGTTTGAAGCTACTGACTGAATGAAAGGAGCTGGCATCTCACTCTCTTTGAATCTTCTTTATCATGCTAGGATTAGCAGGAAAAAGCAAAAAATTTCAGAATTGCACCTTGCAATGTGGAGATATTACTGTTTGTGCATTTACAATATTCATTGATTTTTGCCATTGAAAAACATGTTTTTCATATACCAGAAATGTTTGAAGCTACTGACTGAATGAAAGGAGCTGGCATCTCACTCTCTTTGAATCTTCTTTATCATGCTAGGATTAACAGGAAAAAGCAAAAAATTTCAGAATTGCACCTTGCAATGTGGAGATATTACTGTTTGTGCATTTACAATATTCATTGATTTTTGCCATTGAAAAACATGTTTTTCATATACCAGAAATGTTTGAAGCTACTGACTGAATGAAAGGAGCTGGCATCTCACTCTCTTTGAATCTTCTTTATCATGCTAGGATTAACAGGAAAAAGCTAAAAATTTCAGAATTGCACCGTGCAATGTGGAGATATTACTGTTTGTGCACTTACAATATTCATTGATTTTTGCCATTGAAAAACATGTTTTTCATATACCAGAAATGTTTGAAGCTACTGACTGAATGAAAGGAGCTGGCATCTCACTCTCTTTGAATCTTCTTTATCATGCTAGGATTAACAGGAAAAAGCAAAAAATTTCAGAATTGCACCTTGCAATGTGGAGATATTACTGTTTGTGCATTTACAATATTCATTGATTTTTGCCATTGAAAAACGTCCAGAAATGTTTGAAGCTACTGACTGAATGAAAGGAGCTGGCATCTCACTCTCTTTGAATCTTCTTTATCATGCTAGGATTAACAGGAAAAAGCTAAAAATTTCAGAATTGCACCGTGCAATGTGGAGATATTACTGTTTGTGCATTTACAATATTCATTGATTTTTGCCATTGAAAAACATGTTTTTCATATACCAGAAATGTTTGAAGCTACTGACTGAATGAAAGGAGCTGGCATCTCACTCTCTTTGAATCTTCTTTATCATGCTAGGATTAGCAGGAAAAAGCAAAAAATTTCAGAATTGCACCTTGCAATGTGGAGATATTACTGTTTGTGCATTTACAATATTCATTGATTTTTGCCATTGAAAAACATGTTTTTCATATACCAGAAATGTTTGAAGCTACTGACTGAATGAAAGGAGCTGGCATCTCACTCTCTTTGAATCTTCTTTATCATGCTAGGATTAACAGGAAAAAGCTAAAAATTTCAGAATTGCACCGTGCAATGTGGAGATATTACTGTTTGTGCATTTACAATATTCATTGATTTTTGCCATTGAAAAACATGTTTTTCATATACCAGAAATGTTTGAAGCTACTGACTGAATGAAAGGAGCTGGCATCTCACTCTCTTTGAATCTTCTTTATCATGCTAGGATTAACAGGAAAAAGCAAAAAATTTCAGAATTGCACCTTGCAATGTGGAGATATTACTGTTTGTGCATTTACAATATTCATTGATTTTTGCCATTGAAAAACGTCCAGAAATGTTTGAAGCTACTGACTGAATGAAAGGAGCTGGCATCTCACTCTCTTTGAATCTTCTTTATCATGCTAGGATTAACAGGAAAAAGCTAAAAATTTCAGAATTGCACCGTGCAATGTGGAGATATTACTGTTTGTGCATTTACAATATTCATTGATTTTTGCCATTGAAAAACATGTTTTTCATATACCAGAAATGTTTGAAGCTACTGACTGAATGAAAGGAGCTGGCATCTCACTCTCTTTGAATCTTCTTTATCATGCTAGGATTAGCAGGAAAAAGCTAAAAATTTCAGAATTGCACCTTGCAATGTGGAGATATTACTGTTTGTGCATTTACAATATTCATTGATTTTTGCCATTGAAAAACATGTTTTTCATATACCAGAAATGTTTGAAGCTACTGACTGAATGAAAGGAGCTGGCATCTCACTCTCTTTGAATCTTCTTTATCATGCTAGGATTAACAGGAAAAAGCAAAAAATTTCAGAATTGCACCTTGCAATGTGGAGATATTACTGTTTGTGCATTTACAATATTCATTGATTTTTGCCATTGAAAAACATGTTTTTCATATACCAGAAATGTTTGAAGCTACTGACTGAATGAAAGGAGCTGGCATCTCACTCTCTTTGAATCTTCTTTATCATGCTAGGATTAACAGGAAAAAGCTAAAAATTTCAGAATTGCACCGTGCAATGTGGAGATATTACTGTTTGTGCATTTACAATATTCATTGATTTTTGCCATTGAAAAACATGTTTTTCATATACCAGAAATGTTTGAAGCTACTGACTGAATGAAAGGAGCTGGCATCTCACTCTCTTTGAATCTTCTTTATCATGCTAGGATTAGCAGGAAAAAGCAAAAAATTTCAGAATTGCACCTTGCAATGTGGAGATATTACTGTTTGTGCATTTACAATATTCATTGATTTTTGCCATTGAAAAACATGTTTTTCATATACCAGAAATGTTTGAAGCTACTGACTGAATGAAAGGAGCTGGCATCTCACTCTCTTTGAATCTTCTTTATCATGCTAGGATTAGCAGGAAAAAGCAAAAAATTTCAGAATTGCACCTTGCAATTTGGAGATATTACTGTTTGTGCATTTACAATATTCATTGATTTTTGCCATTGAAAAACATGTTTTTCATATACCAGAAATGTTTGAAGCTACTGACTGAATGAAAGGAGCTGGCATCTCACTCTCTTTGAATCTTCTTTATCATGCTAGGATTAACAGGAAAAAGCAAAAAATTTCAGAATTGCACCTTGCAATGTGGAGATATTACTGTTTGTGCATTTACAATATTCATTGATTTTTGCCATTGAAAAACATGTTTTTCATATACCAGAAATGTTTGAAGCTACTGACTGAATGAAAGGAGCTGGCATCTCACTCTCTTTGTTTTACCATATTTTTTTATTTTTAATAAACAATTTAACAGGGGAATAACACACGTAGCATAAAAGTAGTGACAAAAGAATATTCATAATAAGGGAAAAATTCTGAGGGAAAGGAAAGGGAAAGGGAACAAACGGGAATGGATAAACAGGAAAGATGGGAGAATTTTGTTCGTCAAATAGTATATACGATAATACAGAAATTTGAACACTTTAAACACACATTACTATCATTAGCAAAATTAAACATATTAATGAGCTAAACACGACACACATTAAGATGTTCCAGCGTTATGAGAGGGTTGAGGGAATTTAGTGAGCCAAATATCCCACTTCCTAGAAAATTTAAGTAAATTATTGTTGATAAGGGAAAATCTGAGTTCAAATATTCTATGGAGATTCATCTTATCAACTAAGTCCTCCAAAGTGGGGACATGTGACTTTCTCCAATAAAAAGCCAATGCGTTCTTACACACTGAAAATAAGTGAATCACCAAAGATCTTTCAAACAACTTATATGGTTCAAGATCTAAGGATAGTAAAGCCATTTGAGGGGTCAATACTACAGGTCTGCCTAAAAGGTCATCTACCAAAGAAGAGATCTGAGCCCATAGATTCCGGATTTTTGGGCAGCTCCAAAAGAGATGTAAAAGATCTCCCCTGAGGCCGCACTCCCTCCAACAAAGGGGAGAGTTGCTGGGCTTTATATGGTGAAGCCTGATTGGAGTGTAATACCATCTGGTTAGAATTTTGAAGTAAGCCTCTTGTAAGGGCATAGATATATTAGAGGCCTGAGAAAAAAGAACAGCACTCTCCCATTGATCGGATTGGAAATTGAGTTTTAGATCTTTTTCCCAGCGTATCATGTAGAGGTGTTTTTGGAAGGAAAGATCATTATTGAAGCTGTTATATATGTGTCTCAGGCTCCAAAAAATTTTGTGGGATGGGTTGCTTAACAGGTTCACCGAGGTTTCAGAAACAATAAGTTTACCAGAAATAAATTCCAGAATAATGCTCTTTAAATGAGAGTATAAAAAGAAATCAGAAGAAGGTAAGTTGAATCTTTTTTTAAGAGTTTGGAAAGGAATAAAGGCAGAAGCTTCATAGAAGTCTCCAATTTTCCTTAACCCTTTATTGTCCCACTGATCTGGAATGGAAGAGTTATACAGATCAGCAACAAAACCAATTGGAAAATTTTTGACAAAAGAAAACTTATCCCTATCAGAATCTCTTAGGGGACTCTTTTTCTTTCTTTTGGCGATTTTTTTCCAGGCGTCAATAATCGCCTGGAAAATAGGATGGGAAGAATCATGAGTGCACTGTTTAAAGAGATGCCTAAGTAACAATTCACGGGGAGAAGAACCATTATTTAAGAAGGTCTCCAGAGTCATCCAAGCTGGGGGACTGTCAGAATTAAACCAATTACTGCTCTGTTTGATGAGGTTTGCCAAATAGTAAGCGAAAATATTAGGGTGGCTCAGACCTCCGTTGCACTTATTCTTGTACAATATATCTGCAGATATCCTCGCACGTTTATTATCCCAGACATAGGAATTAATCTGATTTTGAATTTTTTGAATAAAGATGTGAGAAATAGTTAGAGGTAAGTTGCGGAAAAAATACAAGATTTTGGGTAGAACAAACATCTTAATAGAGAGGACTCTACCCCACCATGACAAATCTCTTTTCAAAAATTCCATCAAATCTCCACGGACGATATCCTCAATCAGAACCAGGTTGTCAGAAATTGTTGAGTTAATAGTTTTACCAATACTGATCCCCAAATAAGTCAGATTGCGTTTAGCCAAACCGAAGGAAAATCTCGAGTGTAAAACCTCTCTCGTCTGACGGTCCAGATTAATGTTTAAAAGTTTAGACTTCTCATTATTGATCTTAAAATAAGAAATCTGAGAGAATAGTTCTAGAACCTTCGAAACTTCCGCAACCGAATTTACTGGGTCCAGCAAGGAAAGCATAACATCATCTGCAAAGAGGCCAATTTTAAATTCTCGAGATGGGGTAGAAATCCCCCTAATGTCAGTGTTTTCTCTAATCCTCTGTGCCAAAGGCTCCATAGCCAGGACAAAGAGAAGGGGGGAAAGTGGGCAACCCTGTCTAGTACCATTTGTGATAGGGATTGGATTTGAGAGATAATTGTTAACATAAATTTTTGCTTGGGGGTTAGAATAGAGGGCCATAATTGAAGAGAGAAATTTGTTATCAAAACCGAATTTAATAAGGGTGAGTTTAAGGTATAGCCAATTTAACCTGTCGAAAGCTTTTTCAGCGTCTAAAGCAAGCAATGAAGTTGGGAGTTTCGCCGTATTTATCACCTTAATAATATTCAGAAGTCTTCTAGAGCCATCAGTTGCTTGCCTCCCACCAACGAAGCCAATCTGATCATCGTTGATGAGAGATGGGAGAATAGTCGATAAACGATTGGCCAGAATTTTTGAATATATCTTAATATCAGTGTTAATTAGCGAAATGGGCCTATAATTTTTAACATTATCTCTCTCATCCTTAGACTTGGGTATTAGGGTAATGGTGGCTTCCAGCATTTCTGAGGGGAAGGAGCTTATTGAGGAAGCATGATTGAAAATTTTCGTGAGAGGGGAAGAAAGTAGGTCACAAAAAGTTTTATAATACTCATTAATGAACCCATCTGGACCCGGAGCCTTGAAATCTTTAAGTTGCTTTATTGTGTTAATAATTTCAAGGTTAGAAAAAGGCTTATTCAATGACTCGTGATCCAGAGGGCTCAATTTCGGTAGGTTAATGGAGGATAAAAATTTGTTGATTGCATCTGGGTGAGGATGGGAAATTAGAGGATCAGTTTTGATGTTGTAGAGTTTTTTGTAAAAATTTGCAAACTGGTTCACTATATCTTTAGGGTGGCAAAACGTTATTCCACTATTGTTTTTTATTTTATCTATTCTATTAATTGCTCTTTTACATTTGACTAGGCGGGCCATAAAGCGGGTAGGTTTATTTAGAGCCGCATAGTAATTAAATTTTGATTTCCGAATAATTGCATCATAGGAGGAAGAAATTTCTGATTTTAGCTCTACCCTTAAATTTGAGAGTTCTTTTTGAATTATTGGGGAAGGGGAAGGAAGATTAATTTGCTCTAATTCTTTTTCCCTAATCAGTTTTTGAAGAGAATTAATTTTTGATCTTTTTTCTTTTTTTTCAGATGAGGATATCTGCATTAGTACACCACGAAGGACGGCCTTGTGAGCGCACCAGCTGGAGAAGGGATTAGATAAATCTGGGGTATCGTTCTCCCTAAAATAATCAGAAATAGCTTTTTCAATAATTTTTTTGTTTTTGGGGTTATGAATAAGTGAAGATCTACATTTCCAAAGAAATCCATTTTTAATAAGAGGACCAATATGAATTTCACATGACGTAGGGGCATGATCTGATAGAGACCTAAGGCCTATAGATACGTTAGAGAATTTGGGTAAAGAAAAAACGTCAGTTATTATTAAGTCTATTCTAGAGGCCATTTGGTGCGCATCCGAAAAATGGGAGAATTCTTTGGAGGTAGTTTGCAGACATCTAAATGTATCAAATAGTTCATTTTTATAAAGCCAATTATTTAGCGTCGGGTATAAATGACGGCTGGGGGAGGAAGAGTCCATATGCCCGTCCGGGACCATCTCACTCTCTTTGAATCTTCTTTATCATGCTAGGATTAACAGGAAAAAGCTAAAAATTTCAGAATTGCACCGTGCAATGTGGAGATATTACTGTTTGTGCATTTACAATATTCATTGATTTTTGCCATTGAAAAACATGTTTTTCATATACCAGAAATGTTTGAAGCTACTGACTGAATGAAAGGAGCTGGCATCTCACTCTCTTTGAATCTTCTTTATCATGCTAGGATTAACAGGAAAAAGCAAAAAATTTCAGAATTGCACCTTGCAATGTGGAGATATTACTGTTTGTGCATTTACAATATTCATTGATTTTTGCCATTGAAAAACATGTTTTTCATATACCAGAAATGTTTGAAGCTACTGACTGAATGAAAGGAGCTGGCATCTCACTCTCTTTGAATCTTCTTTATCATGCTAGGATTAACAGGAAAAAGCTAAAAATTTCAGAATTGCACCGTGCAATGTGGAGATATTACTGTTTGTGCATTTACAATATTCATTGATTTTTGCCATTGAAAAACATGTTTTTCATATACCAGAAATGTTTGAAGCTACTGACTGAATGAAAGGAGCTGGCATCTCACTCTCTTTGAATCTTCTTTATCATGCTAGGATTAGCAGGAAAAAGCAAAAAATTTCAGAATTGCACCTTGCAATGTGGAGATATTACTGTTTGTGCATTTACAATATTCATTGATTTTTGCCATTGAAAAACATGTTTTTCATATACCAGAAATGTTTGAAGCTACTGACTGAATGAAAGGAGCTGGCATCTCACTCTCTTTGAATCTTCTTTATCATGCTAGGATTAACAGGAAAAAGCAAAAAATTTCAGAATTGCACCTTGCAATGTGGAGATATTACTGTTTGTGCATTTACAATATTCATTGATTTTTGCCATTGAAAAACATGTTTTTCATATACCAGAAATGTTTGAAGCTACTGACTGAATGAAAGGAGCTGGCATCTCACTCTCTTTGAATCTTCTTTATCATGCTAGGATTAACAGGAAAAAGCTAAAAATTTCAGAATTGCACCGTGCAATGTGGAGATATTACTGTTTGTGCACTTACAATATTCATTGATTTTTGCCATTGAAAAACATGTTTTTCATATACCAGAAATGTTTGAAGCTACTGACTGAATGAAAGGAGCTGGCATCTCACTCTCTTTGAATCTTCTTTATCATGCTAGGATTAACAGGAAAAAGCAAAAAATTTCAGAATTGCACCTTGCAATGTGGAGATATTACTGTTTGTGCATTTACAATATTCATTGATTTTTGCCATTGAAAAACGTCCAGAAATGTTTGAAGCTACTGACTGAATGAAAGGAGCTGGCATCTCACTCTCTTTGAATCTTCTTTATCATGCTAGGATTAACAGGAAAAAGCTAAAAATTTCAGAATTGCACCGTGCAATGTGGAGATATTACTGTTTGTGCATTTACAATATTCATTGATTTTTGCCATTGAAAAACATGTTTTTCATATACCAGAAATGTTTGAAGCTACTGACTGAATGAAAGGAGCTGGCATCTCACTCTCTTTGAATCTTCTTTATCATGCTAGGATTAGCAGGAAAAAGCAAAAAATTTCAGAATTGCACCTTGCAATGTGGAGATATTACTGTTTGTGCATTTACAATATTCATTGATTTTTGCCATTGAAAAACATGTTTTTCATATACCAGAAATGTCTGAAGCTACTGACTGAATGAAAGGAGCTGGCATCTCACTCTCTTTGAATCTTCTTTATCATGCTCGGATTAACAGGAAAAAGCTAAAAATTTCAGAATTGCACCGTGCAATGTGGACATATTACTGTTTGTGCATTTACAATATTCATTGATTTTTGCCATTGAAAAACATGTTTTTCATATACCAGAAATGTTTGAAGCTACTGACTGAATGAAAGGAGCTGGCATCTCACTCTCTTTGAATCTTCTTTATCATGCTAGGATTAGCAGGAAAAAGCAAAAAATTTCAGAATTGCACCTTGCAATGTGGAGATATTACTGTTTGTGCATTTACAATATTCATTGATTTTTGCCATTGAAAAACATGTTTTTCATATACCAGAAATGTTTGAAGCTACTGACTGAATGAAAGGAGCTGGCATCTCACTCTCTTTGAATCTTCTTTATCATGCTAGGATTAGCAGGAAAAAGCAAAAAATTTCAGAATTGCACCTTGCAATGTGGAGATATTACTGTTTGTGCATTTACAATATTCATTGATTTTTGCCATTGAAAAACATGTTTTTCATATACCAGAAATGTTTGAAGCTACTGACTGAATGAAAGGAGCTGGCATCTCACTCTCTTTGAATCTTCTTTATCATGCTAGGATTAACAGGAAAAAGCAAAAAATTTCAGAATTGCACCTTGCAATGTGGAGATATTACTGTTTGTGCATTTACAATATTCATTGATTTTTGCCATTGAAAAACATGTTTTTCATATACCAGAAATGTTTGAAGCTACTGACTGAATGAAAGGAGCTGGCATCTCACTCTCTTTGAATCTTCTTTATCATGCTAGGATTAACAGGAAAAAGCTAAAAATTTCAGAATTGCACCGTGCAATGTGGAGATATTACTGTTTGTGCATTTAAAATATTCATTGATTTTTGCCATTGAAAAACATGTTTTTCATATACCAGAAATGTTTGAAGCTACTGACTGAATGAAAGGAGCTGGCATCTCACTCTCTTTGAATCTTCTTTATCATGCTAGGATTAGCAGGAAAAAGCAAAAAATTTCAGAATTGCACCTTGCAATGTGGAGATATTACTGTTTGTGCATTTACAATATTCATTGATTTTTGCCATTGAAAAACATGTTTTTCATATACCAGAAATGTTTGAAGCTACTGACTGAATGAAAGGAGCTGGCATCTCACTCTCTTTGAATCTTCTTTATCATGCTAGGATTAACAGGAAAAAGCTAAAAATTTCAGAATTGCACCGTGCAATGTGGAGATATTACTGTTTGTGCATTTACAATATTCATTGATTTTTGCCATTGAAAAACATGTTTTTCATATACCAGAAATGTTTGAAGCTACTGACTGAATGAAAGGAGCTGGCATCTCACTCTCTTTGAATCTTCTTTATCATGCTAGGATTAGCAGGAAAAAGCAAAAAATTTCAGAATTGCACCTTGCAATGTGGAGATATTACTGTTTGTGCATTTACAATATTCATTGATTTTTGCCATTGAAAAACATGTTTTTCATATACCAGAAATGTTTGAAGCTACTGACTGAATGAAAGGAGCTGGCATCTCACTCTCTTTGAATCTTCTTTATCATGCTAGGATTAACAGGAAAAAGCAAAAAATTTCAGAATTGCACCTTGCAATGTGGAGATATTACTGTTTGTGCATTTACAATATTCATTGATTTTTGCCATTGAAAAACATGTTTTTCATATACCAGAAATGTTTGAAGCTACTGACTGAATGAAAGGAGCTGGCATCTCACTCTCTTTGAATCTTCTTTATCATGCTAGGATTAACAGGAAAAAGCTAAAAATTTCAGAATTGCACCGTGCAATGTGGAGATATTACTGTTTGTGCACTTACAATATTCATTGATTTTTGCCATTGAAAAACATGTTTTTCATATACCAGAAATGTTTGAAGCTACTGACTGAATGAAAGGAGCTGGCATCTCACTCTCTTTGAATCTTCTTTATCATGCTAGGATTAACAGGAAAAAGCAAAAAATTTCAGAATTGCACCTTGCAATGTGGAGATATTACTGTTTGTGCATTTACAATATTCATTGATTTTTGCCATTGAAAAACGTCCAGAAATGTTTGAAGCTACTGACTGAATGAAAGGAGCTGGCATCTCACTCTCTTTGAATCTTCTTTATCATGCTAGGATTAACAGGAAAAAGCTAAAAATTTCAGAATTGCACCGTGCAATGTGGAGATATTACTGTTTGTGCATTTACAATATTCATTGATTTTTGCCATTGAAAAACATGTTTTTCATATACCAGAAATGTTTGAAGCTACTGACTGAATGAAAGGAGCTGGCATCTCACTCTCTTTGAATCTTCTTTATCATGCTAGGATTAGCAGGAAAAAGCAAAAAATTTCAGAATTGCACCTTGCAATGTGGAGATATTACTGTTTGTGCATTTACAATATTCATTGATTTTTGCCATTGAAAAACATGTTTTTCATATACCAGAAATGTCTGAAGCTACTGACTGAATGAAAGGAGCTGGCATCTCACTCTCTTTGAATCTTCTTTATCATGCTCGGATTAACAGGAAAAAGCTAAAAATTTCAGAATTGCACCGTGCAATGTGGACATATTACTGTTTGTGCATTTACAATATTCATTGATTTTTGCCATTGAAAAACATGTTTTTCATATACCAGAAATGTTTGAAGCTACTGACTGAATGAAAGGAGCTGGCATCTCACTCTCTTTGAATCTTCTTTATCATGCTAGGATTAGCAGGAAAAAGCAAAAAATTTCAGAATTGCACCTTGCAATGTGGAGATATTACTGTTTGTGCATTTACAATATTCATTGATTTTTGCCATTGAAAAACATGTTTTTCATATACCAGAAATGTTTGAAGCTACTGACTGAATGAAAGGAGCTGGCATCTCACTCTCTTTGAATCTTCTTTATCATGCTAGGATTAGCAGGAAAAAGCAACAAATTTCAGAATTGCACCTTGCAATGTGGAGATATTACTGTTTGTGCATTTACAATATTCATTGATTTTTGCCATTGAAAAACATGTTTTTCATATACCAGAAATGTTTGAAGCTACTGACTGAATGAAAGGAGCTGGCATCTCACTCTCTTTGAATCTTCTTTATCATGCTAGGATTAACAGGAAAAAGCAAAAAATATCAGAATTGCACCTTGCAATGTGGAGATATTACTGTTTGTGCATTTACAATATTCATTGATTTTTGCCATTGAAAAACATGTTTTTCATATACCAGAAATGTTTGAAGCTACTGACTGAATGAAAGGAGCTGGCATCTCACTCTCTTTGAATCTTCTTTATCATGCTAGGATTAACAGGAAAAAGCTAAAAATTTCAGAATTGCACCGTGCAATGTGGAGATATTACTGTTTGTGCATTTACAATATGCATTGATTTTTGCCATTGAAAAACATGTTTTTCATATACCAGAAATGTTTGAAGCTACTGACTGAATGAAAGGAGCTGGCATCTCACTCTCTTTGAATCTTCTTTATCATGCTAGGATTAGCAGGAAAAAGCAAAAAATTTCAGAATTGCACCTTGCAATGTGGAGATATTACTGTTTGTGCATTTACAATATTCATTGATTTTTGCCATTGAAAAACATGTTTTTCATATACCAGAAATGTTTGAAGCTACTGACTGAATGAAAGGAGCTGGCATCTCACTCTCTTTGAATCTTCTTTATCATGCTAGGATTAACAGGAAAAAGCTAAAAATTTCAGAATTGCACCGTGCAATGTGGAGATATTACTGTTTGTGCATTTACAATATTCATTGATTTTTGCCATTGAAAAACATGTTTTTCATATACCAGAAATGTTTGAAGCTACTGACTGAATGAAAGGAGCTGGCATCTCACTCTCTTTGAATCTTCTTTATCATGCTAGGATTAGCAGGAAAAAGCAAAAAATTTCAGAATTGCACCTTGCAATATGGAGATATTACTGTTTGTGCATTTACAATATTCATTGATTTTTGCCATTGAAAAACATGTTTTCCATATACCAGAAATGTTTGAAGCTACTGACTGAATGAAAGGAGCTGGCATCTCACTCTCTTTGAATCTTCTTTATCATGCTAGGATTAACAGGAAAAAGCAAAAAATTTCAGAATTGCACCTTGCAATGTGGAGATATTACTGTTTGTGCATTTACAATATTCATTGATTTTTGCCATTGAAAAACATGTTTTTCATATACCAGAAATGTTTGAAGCTACTGACTGAATGAAAGGAGCTGGCATCTCACTCTCTTTGAATCTTCTTTATCATGCTAGGATTAACAGGAAAAAGCTAAAAATTTCAGAATTGCACCGTGCAATGTGGAGATATTACTGTTTGTGCATTTACAATATTCATTGATTTTTGCCATTGAAAAACATGTTTTTCATATACCAGAAATGTTTGAAGCTACTGACTGAATGAAAGGAGCTGGCATCTCACTCTCTTTGAATCTTTATCATGCTAGGATTAGCAGGAAAAAGCAAAAAATTTCAGAATTGCACCTTGCAATGTGGAGATATTACTGTTTGTGCATTTACAATATTCATTGATTTTTGCCATTGAAAAACATGTTTTTCATATACCAGAAATGTTTGAAGCTACTGACTGAATGAAAGGAGCTGGCATCTCACTCTCTTTGAATCTTCTTTATCATGCTAGGATTAACAGGAAAAAGCTAAAAATTTCAGAATTGCACCGTGCAATGTGGAGATATTACTGTTTGTGCATTTACAATATTCATTGATTTTTGCCATTGAAAAACATGTTTTTCATATACCAGAAATGTTTGAAGCTACTGACTGAATGAAATGAGCTGGCATCTCACTCTCTTTGAATCTTCTTTATCATGCTAGGATTAGCAGGAAAAAGCAAAAAATTTCAGAATTGCACCTTGCAATGTGGAGATATTACTGTTTGTGCATTTACAATATTCATTGATTTTTGCCATTGAAAAACATGTTTTTCATATACCAGAAATGTTTGAAGCTACTGACTGAATGAAAGGAGCTGGCATCTCACTCTCTTTGAATCTTCTTTATCATGCTAGGATTAACAGGAAAAGGCAAAAAATTTCAGAATTGCACCTTGCAATGTGGAGATATTACTGTTTGTGCATTTACAATATTCATTGATTTTTGCCATTGAAAAACATGTTTTTCATATACCAGAAATGTTTGAAGCTACTGACTGAATGAAAGGAGCTGGCATCTCACTCTCTTTGAATCTTCTTTATCATGCTAGGATTAACAGGAAAAAGCTAAAAATTTCAGAATTGCACCGTGCAATGTGGAGATATTACTGTTTGTGCATTTACAATATTCATTGATTTTTGCCATTGAAAAACATGTTTTTCATATACAAGAAATGTTTGAAGCTACTGACTGAATGAAAGGAGCTGGCATCTCACTCTCTTTGAATCTTCTTTATCATGCTAGGATTAGCAGGAAAAAGCAAAAAATTTCAGAATTGCACCTTGCAATGTGGAGATATTACTGTTTGTGCATTTACAATATTCATTGATTTTTGCCATTGAAAAACATGTTTTTCATATACCAGAAATGTTTGAAGCTACTGACTGAATGAAAGGAGCTGGCATCTCACTCTCTTTGAATCTTCTTTATCATGCTAGGATTAACAGGAAAAAGCTAAAAATTTCAGAATTGCACCGTGCAATGTGGAGATATTACTGTTTGTGCATTTACAATATTCATTGATTTTTGCCATTGAAAAACATGTTTTTCATATACCAGAAATGTTTGAAGCTACTGACTGAATGAAAGGAGCTGGCATCTCACTCTCTTTGAATCTTCTTTATCATGCTAGGATTAGCAGGAAAAAGCAAAAAATTTCAGAATTGCACCTTGCAATGTGGAGATATTACTGTTTGTGCATTTACAATATTCATTGATTTTTGCCATTGAAAAACATGTTTTTCATATACCAGAAATGTTTGAAGCTACTGACTGAATGAAAGGAGCTGGCATCTCACTCTCTTTGAATCTTCTTTATCATGCTAGGATTAACAGGAAAAAGCTAAATTTCAGAATTGCACCGTGCAATGTGGAGATATTACTGTTTGTGCATTTACAATATTCATTGATTTTTGCCATTGAAAAACATGTTTTCATATACCAGAAATGTTTGAAGCTACTGACTGAATGAAAGGAGCTGGCATCTCACTCTCTTTGAATCTTCTTTATCATGCTAGGATTAACAGGAAAAAGCTAAAAATTTCAGAATTGCACCGTGCAATGTGGAGATATTACTGTTTGTGCATTTACAATATTCATTGATTTTTGCCATTGAAAAAACAGTTCTCCCAGAAATGTTTGAAGCTACTGACTGAATGAAAGGAGCTGGCATCTCACTCTCTTTGAATCTTCTTTATCATGCTAGATTAACAGGAAAAAGCTAAAAAATTTTCAGAATTGCACCTTATATAAGCTAAAATTTCGAATTGCACGTGCAATGTGGAGATATTATGTTGTGATTACAATATTCATTGAATTGCCATTGAAAAACATGTTTTTTCATATACCAGAAATGTTTGAAGCTTCTGACTGAATGAAAGGAGCTGGCATCTCACTCTCTTGA